>NW_024105181.1:0-41510 GCF_003945595.2 Pipra filicauda
AAAAAGGAGGGGAAAAGGAGGGAAAAAGGAGGGGGAAATGTGGGGAAAAGGAGGGGAAAAAGGAGGGAAAAAGGAGGGAAAAAGGAGGGAAAAAGGAGGGAAAAATGTGGGAAAAAGGAGGGGAAAAGGAGGGAAAAAGGAGGGGAAAAGGAGGGAAAAAGGAGGGAAAAAGGAGGGAAAAATGTGGGGAAAATGAGGGAAAAAGGAGGGAAAAATGTGGGAAAAATGTGGGAAAAATGTGGGAAAAAGGAGGGGAAAAGGAGGGGAAAATGTGGGGAAAAGGGAGGGGAAAAGGAGGGGAAAAAGGAGGGAAAAATGTGGGGAAAAGGAGGGGAAAAGGAGGGGAAAAGGAGGGAAAAAGGAGGGAAAAATGTGGGGAAAATGTGGGGAAAAGGAGGGGAAAAGGAGGGGAAAAGGAGGGGAAAAGGAGGGGAAAAGGAGGGAAAAGATCCCGTTCCATCCCCTCCCCCCCTTCCCCAAAATCCTCGGCTGCGGCTGGAAAAACACCGGCTGGAAAACCTGGATCGGCTCCACGAGGAAAAATCGGGAACGGCTCCGGGATCGAGGGCGGGGATTCCCAAAATTCCCGCCCCCCCCTCTCCGAGGGAGCGAATCCCAAAATCCCGCCCCCCCCTCTCCTCTCCCAAAATCCCGCCGGGAACTCACCGGGGCCGGGAATTTTTTTAGGGATGGGGGGGGATCCCTCCTCCTCCAGGAATTCCGGGATGGAGGATGCGCCGGGAAAAGCGGGAATGAGGCGCCGGGATCGAGGGATTTAAGGGATATTCCCAAAATCCGCCCGGGGGGGGATTTGGGGGAAGGAGGGGGGGGGTGGAGCCGCTCCAGATGTTCCGCCAGATGTTTCCCAGAGTGGATTTTTTGGGATTATCCCGGCCCGTGGGATGGCGGGGAGTGGGAAACGACCATTCCCGAATATCCCAGAAGGGATCCCGGAATTTCGGGGATATTCCTGGGGGTGATTCCCGAGCCCCGGTGCGGGAACTGGGAGGGTTGATCCCAGAAAACGAGGTCGTTCCTAGAGAAAAATCGGGATTCTGGGGAATTGTGGTTCCTTGGGAATGGGAGAAAGGCCCAGGGAGAGAGGGAAAAATTCCAAACATTTATGGGATCGCTGATCCCAGAAAACGAGGGCGTTCCAAGAGAAAAAGAGGGATTTTGGGACACCTGGGAATGGGATAAAGGCCCAAAAACAGGGATTTGGGATCTCTGGTTCCTTGGGAATGGGATGAAGGCCCAAAAACAGGGATTTGGGATCTCTGGTTCCTTGGGAATGGGATGAAGGCCCAAAAACAGGGATTTGGGAAGTGTGATTCTTCAGGAATGGGATAAAGGCCCCAAAACAGGGATTTGGGATCTCTGGTTCCTCAGGAATGGGAGAAAGGCCCAGAAACAGGGATTTGGGATCTCTGGTTCCTTGGGAATGGGATGAAGGCCCAAAAACAGGGATTTGGGATCTCTGGTTCCTCAGGAATGGGAGAAACACCCAAAAACAGGGATTTGGGATCTCTGGTTCCTTGGGAATGGGAGAAAGGCCCAAAAACAGGGATTTGGGATCTCTGGTTCCTCGGGAATGGGAGAAAGGCCCAAAAACAGGGATTTGGGATCTCTGGTTCCTTGGGAAGGGGAGAAACACCCAAAAACAGGGATTTGGGATCTCTGGTTCCTCGGGAAGGGGAGAAACACCCAAAAACAGGGATTTGGGAAGTGTGATTCCTTGGGAATGGGATAAAGGCCCAAAAACAGGGATTTGGGATCTCTGGTTCCTTGGGAATGGGATAAAGGCCCAAAAACAGGGATTTGGGATCTCTGGTTCCTTGGGAATGGGATAAAGGCCCAAAAACAGGGATTTGGGATCTCTGGTTCCTCGGGAATGGGATGAAGGCCAAAAACAGGGATTTGGGATCTCTGGTTCCTCGGGAATGGGATGAAGGCCCAAAAACAGGGATTTGGGAAGTGTGATTCCTTGGGAATGGGATAAAGGCCCAAAAACAGGGATTTGGGATCTCTGGTTCCTTGGGAATGGGACGAAGGCCCAAAACCAGGGATTTGGGATCTCTGGTTCCTTGGGAATGGGATGAAGGCCCAAAAACAGGGATTTGGGATCTCTGGTTCCTCGGGAATGGGATGAAGGCCCAGAAACAGGGATTTGGGATCTCTGGTTCCTTGGGAATGGGATAAAGGCCCAAAAACAGGGATTTGGGATCTCTGGTTCCTTGGGAATGGGAGAAACACCCAAAAACAGGGATTTGGGATCTCTGGTTCCTTGGGAATGGGATAAAGGCCCAAAAACAGGGATTTGGGATCTCTGGTTCCTTGGGAATGGGATAAAGGCCCCAAAACAGGGATTTGGGATCTCTGGTTCCTTGGGAATGGGATGAAGGCCCAAAAACAGGGATTTGGGATCTCTGGTTCCTCGGGAATGGGATGAAGGCCCAAAAACAGGGATTTGGGATCTCTGGTTCCTCGGGAATGGGAGAAACACCCAAAAACAGGGATTTGGGATCTCTGGTTCCTTGGGAATGGGATGAAGGCCCAAAAACAGGGATTTGGGATCTCTGGTTCCTTGGGAATGGGATGAAGGCCCAGAAACAGGGATTTGGGATCTCTGGTTCCTCAGGAATGGGAGAAACACCCAGAAACAGGGATTTGGGATCTCTGGTTCCTCAGGAATGGGAGAAAGGCCCAAAAACAGGGATTTGGGATCTCTGGTTCCTTGGGAATGGGATGAAGGCCCAAAACCAGGGATTTGGGATCTCTGGTTCCTTGGGAATGGGAAAAAGGCCCAAAACCAGGGATTTGGGATCTCTGGTTCCTCGGGAATGGGAGAAAGGCCCCAAAAAAGACCCCAATAAGGCCTCACCCCATTAATTAGGGACAGACCCCATTAATTAACCGAACCCATTAATTAGGGGGGGCTCACCCCGTTACTTTTGGGATGCCCAGCCCTACAGACAGACCCCAGTAATTAACAGACCCCATTCATTAACAGACCCCATTAATTAGGGGCTGCTCAGCCCGTTAATTAGGGATGCCCAGCCCTACAGAGAGACCCCAGTAATTAACAGACTCCATTAATTAGGGGCTGCTCACCCCATTAATTTTGAGATGCCCAGCCCTACAGACAGACCCCAGTAATTAACAGACCACATTAATTAACAGACCCCATTAATTTGGGGATGCCCGGCCCTACAGACAGACCCCAGTAATTAACAGACCCCATTAATTAGGGGGGGCTCACCCCGTTAATTTTGGGATGCTCAGCCCTACAGACAGACCCCAGTAATTAACAGACCCCAGTAATTAAGAGACCCCATTAATTAGGGGGGGGGCTCACCCCGTTAATTAGGGATGCCCAGCCCTGCAGACAGACCCCAGTAATTAACAGACCCCGTTAATTAGGGGGTGCTCACCCCGTTAATTTTGGGATGCTCAGCCCTACAGACAGACCCCAGTAATTAACAGACCCCAGTAATTAACAGACCCCAGTAATTAACAGACCCCATTAGTTTAAGGATGCCCGGCCCTACAGACAGACCCCATTAATTAACAGACCCCGTTAATTAGGGGGCGCTCAGCCCGTTAATTTTGGGATGCCCAGCCCTACAGACAGACCCCAGTAATTAACAGACCCCATTAATTAACAGACCCCATTAATTAGGGAGTGCTCACCCCATTAATTTTGGGATGCTCAGCCCTACAGACAGACCCCAGTAATTAACAGACCCCATTAATTAGAGGGTGCTCACCCCGTTAATTTTGGGATGCCTGGCCCTTCAGACAGACCCCATTCATTAACAGACCCCATTAATTAGGGGGGGCTCACCCCATTAATTTTGGGATGCCCGGCCCTACAGACAGACCCCAGTAATTAACAGACCCCAGTAATTAACAGACCCCATTAATTAGGGGGCGCTCACCCCATTAATTTTGGGATGCCCAGCCCTACAGACAGACCCCAGTAATTAACTGACCCCATTAATTAACAGACCCCAGTAATTAACAGACCCCATTAATTAGGGGGTGCTCAGCCCGTTAATTAGGGATGCCCGGCCCTACAGACAGACCCCATTAATTAACAGACCCCATTAATTAGGGGGGGCTCACCCCATTAATTTTCGGATGCCCAGCCCTACAGACAGACCCCAGTAATTAACAGACCACATTAATTGGGGGCTGCTCACCCCATAATTCTGGGATGCCCACCCCTACAGACAGACCCCACTAATTAACAGACCCCATTAATTAGGGGGCGCTCACCCCATTAATTTGGGGATGCCCAGCCCTACAGACAGACCCCAGTAATTAACAGACCCCAGTAATTAACAGACCCCATTAATTAGGGGGGGGGCTCACCCCGTTAATTAGGGATGCCCAGCCCTGCAGACAGACCCCAGTAATTAACAGACCCCATTAATTACGGGGTGCTCAGCCCGTTAATTTTGGGATGCTCAGCCCTACAGACAGACCCCAGTAATTAACAGACCACATTAATTAACAGACCCCATTAATTTTGGGATGCTCAGCCCTACAGACAGACCCCAGTAATTAACAGACCCCACTAATTAACAGACCCCATTAATTAGGGGGTGCTCACCCCATTAATTTTGGGATGCCCGGCCCTACAGACAGACCCCAGTAATTAACAGACCCCAGTAATTAGGGGGGGCTCACCCCATTAATTTTGGGATGCCCGGCCCTACAGACAGACCCCAGTAATTAACACACCCCATTCATTAACAGACCCCGTTAATTAGGGGGCGCTCACCCCGTTAATTTTGGGATGCTCAGCCCTACAGACAGACCCCAGTAATTAACAGACCCCATTAATTAGGGGTTGCTCACCCCATTAATTTGGGGATGCCCGGCCCTACAGACAGACCCCAGTAATTAACAGACCCCATTAATTAGGGGGGGCTCACCCCATTAATTTTGGGATGCCCGGCCCTACAGACAGACTCCAGTAATTAACAGACCCCAGTAATTAACAGACCCCAGTAATTATGGGTGCTCACCCTGTTAATTAGGGATGCCCGGCCCTACAGACAGACCCCAGTAATTAACAGACCCCATTAATTAGGGGGTGCTCACCCCATTAATTTTGGGATGCCC
This sequence comes from Pipra filicauda, assembly GCF_003945595.2. Classification (NCBI taxonomy): domain Eukaryota; kingdom Metazoa; phylum Chordata; class Aves; order Passeriformes; family Pipridae; genus Pipra; species Pipra filicauda. Next base: position 5,131 of record NW_024105181.1, read on the forward strand.
GGCCCTACAGACAGACCCCACTAATTAACAGACCCCACTAATTAGGGGGTGCTCACCCCATTAATTTGGGGATGCCCAGCCCTACAGACAGACCCCAGTAATTAACTGACCCCATTAATTAACAGACCCCAGTAATTAACAGACCCCGTTAATTAGGGGCTGCTCACCCCGTTAATTTTGGGATGCCCGGCCCTACAGACAGACCCCATTCATTAACAGACCCCATTAATTAGGGGGGGCTCACCCCGTTAATTTGGGGATGCCCGGCCCTACAGACAGACCCCAGTAATTAACAGACCCCATTAATTAGGGGGGGCTCACCCCGTTAATTTTGGGATGCTCAGCCCTACAGACAGACCCCAGTAATTAACAGACCCCAGTAATTAACACACCCCATTAATTAACAGACCCCATTAATTAACAGACCCCATTAATTAACAGACCCCATTAATTTAGGGATGCCCGGCCCTACAGACAGACCCCATTCATTAACAGACCCCGTTAATTAGGGGGCGCTCAGCCCGTTAATTTGGGGATGCCCCGCCCTCCAACGGCGCCGCCCGCATCCCCGATCCCATTCCCGATCCCATTCCCGATCCCGATCCCATTCCCGACCCCATTCCCGATCCCAAGGGCCGGCACTGACCGTACATGGCCGCCCGCTCCTTCCCGGCCCTATTCCCGCTCCGATCCCACCGGGAATGGTGGTGCGGGGCCGGAGGGGCGGCGCCTATTCGGCTCCGCCCCTCCGGGCCCCGCCCCCCATTTCCGCGGATACCGGTGAGGCTGCGGGTTTTGGGGAATGGGGGGGGTCAAGGCGTTTTGGGGTCGGCTCGGGGGGACATTATGGGGGGGTCCTAAATGCGACCCTAAAAGGGACTGAGGGGTCCCCAAAAGGGACTGGGGGTCCCCAAAAGGGGTTGGGGGGTCCTAAAGGTGACCCCAAAAGGGACTGGGAGTCCCGAAAAGGGACTGGGGGGTCCCTAAAAGGGGTTGCGGGGTCCCTAAAAGGGGTTGGGGTGTCCTAAAGGTGACCCCAAAAGGGACTGGGAGTCCCCAAAAGGGGTTGGGGGGGGTCCCCAAAAGGGACTGAGGGTCCCCAAACAGATCCCAAAAGGGACTGGGGGTCCCCAAAAGGGACTGGGGGTCCCTAAAAGGGACTGGGGGGGGTCCCCAAAAGGGACTGGGGGTCCCTAAAAGGGGTTGGGGGGTCCCTAAAAGGGGTTGGGGGGTCCTAAAGGTGACCCCAAAAGGGACTGGGGGTCCCTAAAAGGGGTTGGGGGTCCCGAAAAAGGGTTGGGGGGTCCTAAAGGTGACCCCAAAAGGGACTGGGGGGGTCCCCAAATGGGGTTGGGGGGTCCCGAAAAGGGGTTGGGGGGTCCTAAAGGTGACCCTAAAAGGGACTGGGGGTCCCTAAAAGGGGTTGAGGGGTCCCCAAAAGGGGTTGGGGGGTCCCTAAAAGGGGCTGAGGGGTCCTAAAGGTGACCCCAAAAGGGACTGGGGGGTCCCTAAAAGGGGTTGGGGGGTCCTAAAGGTGACCCCAAAAGGGACTGGGGGTCCCCAAACAGACCCCAAAAGGGACTGGGGGTCCCCAAAAAGACCCCAAAAGGGACTGGGTTTCCCCAAAGAGACCCCGAAAGGGGTTGGGGGGTCCTAAAGGTGATCCCAAAAGGGACTGGGGGGACCCTAAAAGGGGTTGGGGGGTCCTAAAGGTGACCCCAAAAGGGACTAGGTGTCCCCAAACAGACCCCAAAAGGGGCTGGGGGGTCCCCAAAAGGGGCTGGGGGTCCCCAAACAGACCCCAAAAGGGGCTGGGGGGTCCTAAAGGTGACCCCAAAAGGGACTGGGGGTCCCCAAAAAGGGTTGGGAGGTCCTAAAGGTGACCCCAAAAGGGACTGGGGGTCCCCAAAAGGGGCTGGGGGGTCCTCAACGTGACCCCCAAAAGGGACTTGGGGGTCCTCAAAAGGGGTTGAGGAGTCCCCAAAAGAGACTGGGGGTCCTAAAGCCGGCCCCAAAAGGGATTGGGGGTCCTAAAGCCGGCCCCAAAAGGGACTAAGGGTCCCCAAAAGGGGCTGGGGGTTTCAAAACCCGACCCCAAAAGGGACTGGGGGTCCCCAAAAGGGGTTGGGGGGGTCCTCAACCCCACCCCAAAAGGAACTGGGGGGTCCCCAAAAGGGGCTGGGGGGTCTTCAACCCGACCCCAAAAGGGGCTGGGGGGTCTCCAATCTGACCCCGGGGACCCCCCAGGCCCTTTCGGGGATCTTCCAGGTCCTTTTGGGATCGGTTGGGGGACCCCTCAGCCCTTTTGGGGACCCTAAAAGCCCTTTTGGGGTCAGGTTGGGGACCCCCCAGGCCCTTTTGGGGTCGGATGGGATGCAGCTCCAAGGATTAATTCCCAAAGGGGCTCCAGGAGAGCTGGAGAGGGCCTGGGGCTCAGGGCCTGGAATGCCAGGCCCCAGGGAATGGATCCCAGTGGGAAAGGGGAGATTTGGGGGGGAGATTGGGAAGGGATTCCTGTCTGGGAGGGTGGGGAGGGGCTGGGCTGGAATTCCCAGAGAAGCTGTGGCTGCCCCTGGATCCCTGGCAGTGTCCAAGGAAAAGCTGGAGCCACCTGGGATAGCGGGAGGTGTCCCTGAACATGGAATGGGATGGGATTTAAGGGCCCTTCCCACCCAAACCATTCCAGGATTCCAGGATAAAGGACACTCAGAATCCACTCAGAGGGATTTTTCTGGAATGTGGGGATGGAAAAGGCGGGAAAGGGGAAGGGAGACCCTGCCCTGAGTGCCGAGATTCCCAGGGAACCCCCTTGTTCCCGGAACTCCTTCCCAGGGAGGAGCTGGGCTGGGGCTGGATCCAATGGCAGGCTCTGGCTCCAGGCTGGGAGAGCTGGGAATGGCCAGGCTGGAGAAGGGAAGGATCCCGGGAGAGCTTGGAGCACATTCCAGAGCCTGAAGGGGCTCCAGGAGAGCTGGAGAGGGCCTGGGGATCAGGGCCTGGAATGCCAGGCCCCAGGGAATGGATCCCAGTGGGAAAGGGGAGATTTGGGGGGGGATAACGAGGGATGTGCCGGGATGTTGCTGCAGCAGCTCCGTGGCCATGGAAACAGCTGCAGGAGAGCAGCGGGATTCCAGGACTGAGGGATCAGGATTCCAGGGATGAGGGATCAGGATTCCAGGACTGAGGGATCAGGATTCCAGGAATGAGGGATCAGGATTCCAGGGATGAGGGATCAGGATTCCAGGACTGAGGGATCAGGATTCCAGGGATGAGGGATCAGGATTCCAGGGATGAGGGATCAGGATTCCAGGACTGAGGGATCAGGATTCCAGGGATGAGGGATCAGGATTCCAGGACTGAGGCATCGGATGGCCGGCGTGGATGCGCCCGGAGATTCCCGGAATTTCACTTTCTTCTCCATCCTTTTCTCGCTCCGTGACTCCGGGGCCGCATCCCGAATTCCACGGATCCATCCCGGCCCTGCCCGGGGACGTTCCTGCCTCTCCTGGGCTTTTGGAGGGCAGGGAATTATCCCAGGTTTTCCCAGTGGGAATGTTTTTGGGCTTCAAACCAACCCTACCCGATGAGAGGGTGGGCGGGGAGTGGGGGCTGATCCCAAAGTATTCCCAGGGAATTTGTGTGGGATGAGGGATTGGCCACTCCTTCCCTCATCATCACACTCTTAATTCCCAATAAAAAAAGGATTTTCCAGCTGTTTTGGGGCTGGGAATGTCCAGGAATTCCCAGCAGCCGCTTTCCTGGGCCAGTGACTGTGGATGTGGGTGGGGGCTGTTCCCATATTCCCAAAGAATCCCTGAGGGAATTGTGTGGGATGAGGGATTGGCCACTTCTTCCCCCATCAGCAGAACATTAATTCCCAATATAAAAAGGATTTTCCAAGTGTTTTCAGGGCTGGGAATGTCCAGGAATTCCCAGGAGTGCATCCCTCGGCCTGTGACTGTGGATGTGGGTGGGGGCTCTTCCCAAAGAATTCCTGAGGGATTTGTGTGGGATGAGGGATTGGCCACTCCTTCCCTCATCAGCACACTCTTAATTCCCAATTAAAAAGAGGATTTTCCAGCTGTTTTGGGGTCTGGGAATGTCCAGGAATTCCCAGCAGCCGCTTTCCTGGGCCAGTGACTGTGGATGTGGGTGGGGGCTGTTCCCATATTCCCAAAGAATCCCTGAGGGAACTGTGTGGGATGAGGGATTGGCCACTCCTTCCCTCATCAGCAGACCATTAATTCCCAATAAAAAAAGGATTTTCCAGCTGTTTTGGGGTCTGGGAATGTCCAGGAATTCCCAGGACTCTCATCCCTGTGACTGTGGATGTGGGTGGGGGCTGTTCCCATATTCCCAAAGAATTCCCTGAGGGATTTGTGTGGGATGAGGGATTGGCCACTTCTTCCCTCATCAGCACACTCTTAATCCCCTCTAAAAAAAAGGATTTTCCAGGTGTTTTCAGGGCTGGGAATGTCCAGGAATTCCCAGGACTCTCATCCCTGTGACTGTGGATGTGGGTGGGGGCTGTTCCCATATTCCCAAGGGATCCCATGGAAGTGCCCAATCCTTTGGGATCAGGGCTCTTCCCGCAGCATCCAGGGAATCTGGGGCACAATTAACTCCTCCAGTGTTTTAATTAAGTCCTAGTTTTCCTGAGGGGACGATCATTCCCTAATTACAGGATCCAAACCCTGCGGGAAGAGACGCGGCCGAAAATTCGGGAATTTGGGGGGGTTGAGGGAGGATCTCCAGAGGTTTGGAGCCGGCACGTCCCTGGGAAAGGTCACCTGGAGCTCGTCCTTGTCCCCAGGAGGGAATTTTTGCTGTGCTGAGTCACCGGTGAGGAGCAAATCCCGGGATCAGCTTTGGCTCTGACATTCCAAGGACAGGGAAGGGCTGGAGCGTGTCCAGGGAAGGATCTGGAGCAGGAGGAATATCTGAGGGAGCTGGGAAAGGGGCTCATCCCGGGGAAAAGAGGGATCAGGAGGGAGCTTTTCCTGCCTCAGAGCTCCCTGACAGGAGGGGGCAGCCGGGAGGGTTCCCAATTCCCAGGGAACGAGGGACAGGAGGAGAAGGGAACAACCAGGGAGGGAGTTTAATTGGATCTTGGGAACAATTCCCACATGGAAAGGGTGGTTAAACATTGGAATGAACTTCCCAGGGCAGGGCTGGAGTCGCCATTCCCGGAGGGATTTCCAATCCCTGTGGATGTGGCCCTTGGGGACACGGATCCGGGGTGGCCTTGGCAGTGCTGGGGGTGGTTGGACTCCGTGATTCCAGAGGGATTTTCCAACCTGAACCATCCCTAAGGATTCTGTGCCATCCTGGCACTGTCCCAGCTCTCCACAATTCCCTGGGAGGAAGTTCCAGGAGGGTCCCCAATTCCCAGGGAACGAGGGACAGGAGGAGAGGGAACGGCCTCCAGCTGGGCCAGGGGAGGTTTAGTTGGATACTGGGAACAATTCCTGCATGGAAAAAGGGCTGTCAGGCCCTGGAAGTCCTGGAATCCCCATCCCTGGAGGGATCTCAAATCCCTGTGGATGTGGCCCTTGGGGACACGGGTCAGGGGTTGGATTTGATGGTCTCTGAGGGATTTTCCAACCTAAATTCCACATTGTTTTCCAGGACTGACAACCCCGGAGCCGGGAGGTTTCCCTGCCTCAGTTTCCCCTTGGAAAAGGGGGGTGTTGCTGCTCCACAAAGTGCAGATTCCTCGGGCAGGAATCTCCTGTATTCCCACATTTCCCTCGCTCCAAGTGCTCTCAGGCCTTTCCCTGGTGTCCCTGTTTTCCCAGGGAAGCCAGTCCTCGCTGTCTCACTCTCTGGGATTTTTCCACAGGCAGCCAAGACGACCTGGATCTGTCTGTGTTTCCTGGCAGAGGCACATCCCGGGATTTTGGGAGCCTGGGATGCGGCTCCAGAGCTCATCCCACAGCAGGGGGAGGGGGGGGAGGATTCTGGAGCCAGGCTGGGAGAGCTGGGAATGGCCAGGCTGGAGAAGGGAAGGATCCCGGGAGAGCTTGGAGCACATTCCAGAGGCTGAAGGGGCTCCAGGAGAGCTGGAGAGGGCCTGGGGCTCAGGGCCTGGAATGCCAGGCCCCAGGGAATGGATCCCAGTGGGAAAGGGGAGATTTGGGGGGGAGATTGGGAAGGGATTCCCGGCTGGGAGGGTGGGGAGGGGCTGGGCTGGAATTCCCAGAGAAGCTGTGGCTGCCCCTGGATCCCTGGGAGTGTCCAAGGAAATGTTGGATTCCCTGGGATAGCAGGAGGTGTCCCTGAACATGGAATGGGACGGGATTTAAGGTCCTTTTTCACCCAAAGCATTCCTGGATTCCAAGATTCCAGGATTCTCGACAGGATCTTGCCGGGCTACAAGGGACAAAACAAAGGCATTGAGGGCAAGGGACAAGGGACAGGGGATGGGGACAAGGGACAGGGGACAAGGGACAGGGGACAGGGGATGGGGACAAGGGGACAAGGGAGAAGGGACAGGGGACAAGGGACAGGGGATGGGGGCAGGGGACAAGGGACAAGGGACAGGGGATGGAGACAGGGGACAAGGGACAGGGGATGGAGACAGGGGACAAGGGACAGGGGAAAGGGACAGGGGAGAAGGGACAAGGGACAGGGGACAAGGGACAGGGGACAGGGGATGGGGACAAGGGACAAGGGATGGGGGCAGGGGATGGAGACAGGGGAGAAGGGACAGGGGATGGAGACAGGGGACAAGGGACAGGGGATGGGGACAAGGGATGGGGGCAGGGGACAAGGGACAGGGGATGGGGACAAGGGACAAGGGATGGGGGCAGGGGACAAGGGACAGGGGATGGGGCAGGGGACAAGGGACAGGGGATGGGGCAGGGGACAAGGGACAAGGGACGAGGGACAGGGGACAAGGGACAAGGGACGAGGGACAGGGGAAAGGGACAGGGGATGGGGGCAGGGGACAAGGGAGAGGGGACAAGGGACAGGGGACAAGGGACAAGGGACAGGGGATGGGGACGGGGACAAGGGACAAGTGATGGAGACAGGGAACAAGGGACAGGGACAAGGGGACAAGTGACAGCGACAAGGGGACAAAGGCAGGTGACAAGGGATAGGGGACAAGGGACAGGTGACAAGTGACAATGGACAAGTGACAGGGGACAAGGGGCAGGTGACAAGGGACAGGTGACAAGGGACAGGTGACAAGGGACAAGGTGAAGGTGACAAGTGACAGTGGAGAAGTGACAGGGGACAGGGGACAAGTGACAATGGATAAGTGACAATAGATAAGGGACAGGGGACAAGGGACAAGGGACAGGGACAAGGGGGAGGTGACAAAGGACAAGTGACAGTTAGCAAGTGACAGGGACAAGGGGACGGATGACAAAGGATAAGGGACAAGTGACAGGGACAAGGGAATGGATGACAAAGGATAAGGAACAAGTGACAGGGACAAGGGACAATGAACAGGGACAGTGACACGTGACAGGTGACAGTCCCCGTGACACGTGACGGTGACACGTGACCCCGTCCTGTGTTCCCCCCCCCCCCCCCCGCTCCCCTGGCGCCACCTGCCGGTGGTTGACGGCGCCGAAATCTCGCGAGAACTCAGGCGGCCGCGGCATTGCCGTCGCTGGGCGCTGCCGAAGTCTCGCGAGAGCTGCAGCGCGGAGCGGCGCGGCTGATGCGGAACGGGCGCTCTGCCTGCCTGCCGCCGACACTCCCCGCGTCCTCCCGCCGCCTCCGCCGGCACCGGAGCGCCCCGGGCCCGCCATGGAGCCCAACCCGCCGAAGCGGAAGGAGCCGCGCAAGTCGCTGCGCGTTAAAGTCATCTCCATGGGCAACGCGGAGGTGGGCAAGGTGAGGCGCTGCTATTGGCGGGCGGGCGATGAGGGGCAGGCCGGGTATCCAATGAGAAACGGGGGTAGGCGGGCGCTGTTATGAGGAAGCCGCGGATTGGCGGATTGAAGGCTGCACGAGCCAATCAGAAGGCGGTGTGAGGGGGAGGGTGGGACTATGGGATGATTGACAGCGGCGGGACGCGGCGGCAGGTGGATGATTGACAGCTGAGGGGGCGCGGCGGAGGGTGGATGATTGACAGCTCGGGGGAGGACGATTGACAGCTCCGAGGGGATGATTGACAGCTGGGGGAGGATGATTGACAGCTCCGGGGGCGTGGCGAAGGACGGATGATTGACAGCTCTGAGGGGATGATTGACACCTGCGGGGAGGATGATTGACAGCTGAGGGGGCGGGACCTGCTCGGTGTCGCCGGTTTTAATTGGCTGCGCGCCGAAGGGGCGTGGCCGGCGGTGGGTCATTGACAGCTCAGGTGGATGATTGACAGCCGAAGGGGCGGTACCTCCTCTGTATCGCCGGTTCTGATTGGCTGCCAGGCCAAAGGGGCGGGGCCGGCGCTGCCTTAAAGAGTCCAGGAGGCGCCGGGAATTCCCTGTTTTTTGGGAATATGGAGCTGTTTGGGGCCATTCCCGCTGAGATTCCCATTTTCCCCCCTTTCCCAGAGCTGCATCATAAAGAGGTACTGCGAGAAGAGGTTCGTGTCCAAGTACTTGGCGACCATCGGGATCGACTACGGAGTCACCAAGTGAGGACACGGAGATGGGACACGGGCTTGGGAATACGGGATGGGACTGGGAAACTGGGATGAGCCACGAAGGAGGGCTCTGCTCCCAGGGAACAAGGGACAGGAGGAGAGGGAACGGCCTCCAGCTGGGCCAGGGGAGGCTCAGGTGGGATATTGGGAATGATTCCCACATGGAAAAAGGGCTGTCAGGCCTTGGAATGAACTTCCCAGGGCAGGGGTGGAGTCGCCATTCCCGGAGGGATTTCCAGTCCCTGTGGATGTGGCCCTTGGGGACACGGGTCAGGGGTGGCCTTGGCAGTGCTGGGAATGGTTGGATTCCGTGATCTCCAAGGGATTTTCCAACCTGAACCATCCCTAAGGATTCTGTGCCATCCTGGCACTGTCCCAGCTCTCCACAATTCCCTGGGAGGAAGTTCCAGGAGGTCCCCAATTCCCAGGGAATGAGGGACAGGAGGAGAAGGGAACAACCAGGGAGGGAGTTTAATTGGATCTTGGGAACAATTCCCACATGGAAACGGTGGTTAAACACTGGAATGAACTTCCCAGGGCAGGGCTGGAGTCGCCATTCCCGGAGGGATTTCAGATCCCTGTGGATGTGGCCCTTGGGGACACGGATCCGGGGTGGCCTTGGATGGTTGGACTTGACGTTCTCCCAGGGCTTTTCCAAGCTGACCAATTCCAGGATTCCCGGGTTTCCCACGTCTCTTTTCCAGGGTGCAGATCAGGGACCGGGAGATCAAAGTGAACATCTTTGACATGGCGGGACATCCCTTCTTCTACGAGGTACGGCCCCCGCTTCCCACCTGGGAGCGCTTGGAATCCCTCGGCATTCCCAAAATCCACCCCGGGTCGGGGCTGGGGCCAAGAAAACTTGGGAATTTGTTTCGCTGCAGTGGCCTGGAATGCTGGAATGGGTTGGGTGGGAAGGGAACTTAAATCCGATCCCATTCCATGGGCAGGGACACCTCCCGCTATCCCAGGGAATCCAAGCCGGCCTTGGACACTGCCAGGGATCCAGGGGCAGCCACAGCTTCTCTGGGAATTCCAGCCCAGCCCCTCCCCACCCTCCCAGCCAGGAATCCCTTCCCAATGTCCCCCCCAAATCTCCCCTTTCCCACTGGGATCCATTCCCTGGGGCCTGGCATTCCAGGCCCTGATCCCCAGTCCCTCTCCAGCTCTCCTGGAGCCCCTTCAGGCTCTGGAATGTGCTCCAAGCTCTCCCGGGATCCTTCCCTTCTCCAGCCTGGCCATTCCCAGCTCTCCCAGCCTGGAGCCAGAGCCTGCCATTGGATCCAGCCCCAGCCCAACTCCTCCCTGGGAAGGAGTTCCGGGAACAAGGGGGTTCCCTGGGAATCTCGGCACTCAGGGCAGGGTCTCCCTTCCCCTTTCCTGCCTTTTCCATCCCCACATTCCAGAAAAATCCCTCTGAATGGATTCTGAGTGTCCTTTATCCTGGAATGGTTTGGGTGGGAAGGGATTTTAAGGCTCATCCCATTCCATGGGCAGGGACACCTCCCACTATCCCAGGGAATCCAACCCGGCCTGGGACACTCCCAGGGATCCAGGGGCAGCCACAGCTTCTCTGGGAATTCCAGCCCAGCCCCTCCCCACCCTCCCAGCCCGGAATCCCTTCCCAATGTCCCCCCCAAATCTCCCCTTTCCCACTGGAATCCATTCCCATGTCCCCTTTCCCGGCTCCGCCGTTCCCGCAGGTCCGGAACGAGTTCTACAAGGACACTCAGGGCGTGCTCCTGGTCTACGACGTGGGATCCAAGGAATCCTTCGACTCCCTGGATTCCTGGCTGGCCGAGATGAAGCAGGAGCTGGGACCCCACGGGAACATGGAAAACGTCGTCTTCGTCGTCTGCGCCAACAAGGTGGGAATTCCGGGCATTCCCGGCATTCCCAGCGGGAGCTCCGGCGCGTGGGAAGGGCGGGAAGCGGGGCCGGGTTGAAGGGAGGATGTTCTGGGAGAGGGGGGTGAGGGAAAACAGGGATTTGGGAATGTTTGTGAGGGAAAACAGGGATTTGGGAATGTTTGTGAGGAAAAACAGGGATTTGGGAATGTTTGCGAGGAACAAGAGGGATTTGGGAATGTTTGTGAGGGACAAGAGGGATTTGGGAATGTTTGTGAGGAACAAGAGGGAATTTGGGAATGTTTGTGAGGGACAAGGGGGATTCTGGGAATGTTTAGTGAGGGACAAGAGGGATTTTGGGAATGTTTGTGAGAAAAAAGAGGGATTTGGGAATGTTTGTGAGGAAAAACAGGGATTTGGGAATGTTTGTGAGACACAAGAGAGATTTGGGAATGTTTGTGAGGAACAAGAGGGATTTTGGGAATGTTTGTGAGGAACAAGAGGGATTTTGGGAATGTTTGTGAGGGAAAACAAGGATTTGGGAATGTTTGTGAGGAACAAGAGGGATTTTGGGAATGTTTGTGAGAAAAAAGAGGGATTTGGGAATGTTTGTGAGAAAAAAGAGGGATTTGGGAATGTTTGTGAGGAAAAACAGGGATTTGGGAATGTTTGTGAGAGAAAACAGGGATTTGGGAATGTTTGTGAGGAAAAACAGGGATTTGGGAATGTTTGTAGAAACAAGAGGGATTTTGGGAATATGGTTTGTAGGGAATTCATTCCAAGAGAAGTGTGTGAGGAACAATGGGGATTTTGGGAATGTTTGTGAGAAAAACAGGGATTTGGGAATGTTTGTGAGGAACAAGAGGGATTTGGGAATGTTTGTGAGGAACAAGAGGGATTTGGGAATGTTTGTGAGGGAAAACAGGGATTTGGGAATGTTTGTGAGGGAAAACAGAGATTTTGGGAATGTTTGTGAGGAAAAACAGATTTTGGGAATGTTTGTGAGGAACAAGAGGGATTTGGGAATGTTTGTGAGGAACAAGAGGGATTTTGGGAATGTTTGTGAGGGAAAACAGGGATTTTGGGAATGTTTGTGAGGGACAAGAGGGATTTGGGAATGTTTGTGAGGAAAAACAAGGATTTGGGAATGTTTATGAGGGAAAACAGGGATTTGGGAATGTTTGTGAGGAACAAGAGGGATTTGGGAATGTTTCTGAGGAACAAGAGCGATTTTGGGAATGTTTTTGAGGAAAAACAGGGATTTTGGGAATGTTTGTGACGAACAAGGGGGATTTTGGGAATGTTTGTGAGGAAAAACAGGGATTTTGGGAATGTTTGTGAGGAACAAGGGGGATTTGGGAATGTTTGTGAGGAACAACAGGGATTCTGGGAATGTTTAGTGAGGGACAAGAGGGATTTGGGAATGTTTGTGAGGAACAAGAGGGATTTGGGAATGTTTGTGAGGAACAAGAGGGATTTTGGGAATGTTTGTGAGGGAAAACAGGGATTTTGGGAATGTTTGTGAGGGACAAGAGGGATTTGGGAATGTTTGTGAGGAAAAACAAGGATTTGGGAATGTTTATGAGGGAAAACAGGGATTTGGGAATGTTTGTGAGGAACAAGAGGGATTTGGGAATGTTTCTGAGGAACAAGAGCGATTTTGGGAATGTTTTTGAGGAAAAACAGGGATTTTGGGAATGTTTGTGACGAACAAGGGGGATTTTGGGAATGTTTGTGAGGAAAAACAGGGATTTTGGGAATGTTTGTGAGGAACAAGGGGGATTTGGGAATGTTTGTGAGGAACAACAGGGATTCTGGGAATGTTTAGTGAGGGACAAGAGGGATTTGGGAATGTTTGTGAGGAACAAGAGGGATTTGGGAATGTGGTTTGTAGGGAACTCATTCCAGGAGAAGTGTGTGAGGAACAAGAGGGATTTTGGGAATGTTTGTGAGGGAAAACAGGGATTTTGGGAATGTTTGTGAGGAAAAACAGGAATTTTGGGAATGTTTGTGAGGGAAAACAGGGATTTGAGAATATTTGTGAGGGAAAACAGGGATTTTGGAAATGTTTGTGAGGAACAAGAGGGATTTGGGAATGTTTGTGAGGAAAAACAGGGATTTGGGAATGTTTGTGAGGGAAAACAGATTTGGGAATGTTTGTGAGGGAAAACAGGGATTTGGGAATGTTTGTGAGGAACGAGAGGGATTTGGGAATGTTTGTGAGGGAAAACAGAGATTTGGGAATGTTTGTGAGGGAAAACAGAGATTTGGGAATGTTTGTGAGGAACAAGAGGGATTTTGGGAATGTTTGTGAGGAAAAACAGGGATTTGGGAATGTTTGTGAGGGACAAGAGGGATTTTGGGAATGTTTGTGAGGGAAAACAGAGATTTGGGAATGTTTGTGAGAGAAAACAGGGATTTGGGAATGTTTGTGAGAGAAAACAGGGATTTGGGAATGTTTGTGAGGAACGAGAGGGATTTTGGGAAGGTTTCTGAGGAACAAGAGGGATTTGGGAATGTTTGTGAGGAACAAGAGGGATTTGGGAATGTTTGTGAGGGAAAACAGGGATTTGGGAATGTTTGTGAGGAAAACTAGGGATTTGGGAATGTTTGTGAGGAACAAGAGGGATTTTGGGAATGTGGTTTGTAAGGGAATTCATTCCAGGAGAAGTGTGAGAAAAAAGAGGGATTTGGGAATGTTTGTGAGGGAAAACAGGGATTTGGGAATGTTTGTGAGGAAAAACAGGGATTTTGGGAATGTTTGTGAGGGAAAACAGGGATTTTGGGAATGTTTGTGAGGAACAAGAGGGATTTGGGAATGTTTGTGAGGAACAACAGGGATTCTGGGAATGTTTAGTGAGGGACAAGAGGGATTTGGGAATGTTTGTGAGGAACAAGAGGGATTTGGGAATGTGGTTTGTAGGGAATTCATTCCAGGAGAAGTGTGTGAGGAACAAGAGGGATTTTGGGAATGTTTGTGAGGGAAAACAGGGATTTTGGGAATGTTTGTGAGGGAAAACAGGGATTTGGGAATGTTTGTGAGGGAAAACAGGGATTTGGGAATATTTGTGAGGGAAAACAGGGATTTTGGAAATGTTTGTGAGGAACGAGAGGGATTTGGGAATGTTTGTGAGGAAAAACAGGGATTTGGGAATGTTTGTGAGGGAAAACAGGGATTTGGGAATGTTTGTGAGGAACGAGAGGGATTTGGGAATGTCTGTGAGGGAAAACAGGGATTTGGGAATGTTTGTGAGGAACAAGAGGGATGTTGGGAATGTTTGTGAGGAACAAGAGGGGATTTGGGAATGTTTTTGAGGAACAAGAGAGATTTGGGAATGTTTGTGCGGAACAAGAGGGATCTGGGAATGTTTGTGAGGGACAAGAGGGATTTGGGGAATGTTTGTGAGGGAAAACAGGGATTTTGGGAATGTTTGTGAGGAAAAACAGTAATTTGGGAATATGGTTTGTAGGGAATTCATTCCAAGAAAAGTGTGTGAGGAACAAGAGGGATTTTGGGAATGTGTGTGAGAAAAAACAGAGATTTGGGAATGTTTGTGAGGAAAAACAGGGATTTGGGAATGTTTGTGAGAGAAAACAGGGATTTGGGAATATTTGTGAGGGAAAACAGAGATTTTTGGAATGTTTGTGAGAGAAAACAGGGATTTGGGAATGTTTGTGAGGAACAAGAGGGATTTGGGAATGTTTGTGAGAGAAAACAGGGATTTGGGAATGTTTGTGAGGAACGAGAGGGATTTTGGGAAGGTTTCTGAGGAACAAGAGGGATTTTGGGAATGTTTGTGAGGAACAAGAGGGATTTGTGGGGAAAAACAGAGATTTGGGAATGTTTGTGAGGGACAAGAGAGATTTGGGAATGTTTGTGCGGAACAAGAGAGATTTGGGAATGTTTGTGAGGAACAAGAGGGATTTGGGAATGTTTGTGAGAGAAAACAGGGATTTGGGAATGTTTGTGAGGAACAAGAGGGATGTTGGGAATGTTTGTGAGGGACAAGAGGGATCTGGGAATGTTTGTGAGGGACAAGAGGGATCTGGGAATGTTTGTGAGGAACAACAAGAGGGATTTTGGGAATGTCTGTGAGGAACAACAAGAGGATTCCGCGCCCGGAGCCGCGTTTCCCAGGGTTTTTTCCCGGGCTGCAGGTGGACTCCGGGAAGCTGCGGAGCGTGGACGAGAGCGAGGGCCGGCTCTGGGCCGAGAGCCGCGGGTTCCTCTACTTCGAGACCTCGGCACAGACCGGAGAGGGGATCTCCGAGATGTTCCAGGTGGGAGAGCGGGAATGGGAGTGGGAATGGGAGTGGGAATGGCCTGGAGAGCAGGGAATAGCCGGTGGTCCTTGTCCAGAGATTGGAGCAGCTCCAGAGGGAATGGTGATGGATCCAAGGAGCTGGAATAGCCAATATTCCTCATCCAGAGGCGTTGGAGCAGCTCCAGAGGGAATGGCCATGGATCCAAGGAGCTGGAATAGGAAATATTCCTCATCCAGAGGCATTGGAACAGCTCCAAAGGGAATGGTGATGGATCCAAGGAGCTGGACAGGATTGGATATCAGGGAATAGGGAATATTCCTCATCCAGAGGTGTTGGAGCAGCTCCAAAGGGAATGGTGATGGATCCAAGGAGTTGGAATAGATAATATTCCTCATCCAGAGGTGTTGGAGCAGCTCCAAAGGGAATGGTGATGGATCCAAGGAGCTGGAATAGGAAATATTCCTCATCCAGAGGCATTGGAACAGCTCCAAAGGGAATGGTGATGGATCCAAGGAGCTGGACAAGCTTGGATATCAGGGAATAGGGAATATTCCTCATCCAGAGGGGGTGGAGCAGCTCCAAAGGGAATGGCCATGGATCCAAGGAGCTGGAATAGCCAATATTCCTCATCCAGAGGTGTTGGAGCAGCTCCAAAGGGAATGGTGATGGATCCAAGGAGCTGGACAGGCTTGGATATCAGGGAATAGGGAATATTCCTCATCCAGAGGGGGTGGAGCAGCTCCAAAGGGAATGGTGATGGATCCAAGGAGCTGGAATAGCCAATATTCCTCATCCAGAGGTGTTGGAGCAGCTCCAAAGGGAATGGTGATGGATCCAAGGAGCTGGATTTGGAAATATTCCTCATCCAGAGGTGTTGGAACAGCTCCAAAGGGAATGGTGATGGATCCAAGGAGCTGGACAGGCTTGGATATCAGGGAATAGGGAATATTCCTCATCCAGAGGGGGTGGAGCAGCTCCAAAGGGAATGGCCATGGATCCAAGGAGCTGGAATAGCCAATATTCCTCATCCAGAGGTGTTGGAGCAGCTCCAAAGGGAATGGTGATGGATCCAAGGAGTTGGAATAGATAATATTCCTCATCCTGAGGTGTTGGAGCAGCTCCAAAGGGAATGGTGATGGATCCAAGGAGCTGGAATAGCCAATATTCCTCATCCAGAGGGGGTGGAGCAGCTCCAAAGGGAATGGTGATGGATCCAAGGAGCTGGACAGGCTTGGATATCAGGGAATAGGGAATATTCCTCATCCAGAGGTGTTGGAGCAGCTCCAAAGGGATGGTCATGGATCCAAGGAGTTGGAAAATCCAATATTCCTCATCCAGAGGGTGGTTGGGAACTGGAGCAACTCCAGAGGGAATGGTCATGGATCCAAGGAGCTGGAATAGGAAATATTCCTCATCCAGAGGTGTTGGAGCAGCTCCAAAGGGAATGGCCATGGATCCAAGGAGCTGGAATAGCCAATATTCCTCATCCAGAGGGTGGAACAGCTCCAAAGGGAATGGCCATGGATCCAAGGAGCTGGAGTAGCCAATATTCCTCATCCAGAGGGTGGAACAGCTCCAAAGGGAATGGTGATGGATCCAAGGAGCTGGAATAGCCAATATTCCTCATCCAGAGGTGTTGGAGCAGCTCCAGAGGGAATGGTGATGGATCCAAGGAGCTGGACAAGCTTAGATATCTGGGAATAGGGAATATTCCTCATCCAGAGGGGGTTGGAGCAGCTCCAAAGGGAATGGTGATGGATTCCAGGCCGCCAGAGTTCAGGGAGTGTTTGGGAATGCTGGGAATGTTGGGAATGTTGGGATGTCTGGGCAGGGCCAGGGGTGGAACTCCGGGATCCTTGTGGGTCCTTCCAGCTCAGGAGATTCCCTAATCCCAGGAGTTGTGCTGGATATTCCCTAATCCCAGGAGTTGTGCTGGATATTCCCTAATCCCAGGGGTTGAGCTGGACATTCCCTAATCCCAGGGGTTGAACTGGATATTCCCTAATCCCAGGGGTTGAGCTGGACATTCCCTAATCCCAAACCTTGAACTGGACATTCCCTAATCCCAAGGGTTGAACTGGATATTCCCTAATCCCAGGGGTTGAACTGGATATTCCCTAATCCCAGGGGTTGATCTGGACATTCCCTAATCCCAGGGGTTGAGCTGGACATTCCCTAATCCCAGGGGTTGAGCTGGACATTCCCTAATCCCAAACCTTGAACTGGACATTCCCTAATCCCAGGGGTTGAACTGGACATTTCCTAATCCCAGGGGTTGAAGTGGATATTCCCTAATCCCCGGGTTGAAGTGGACATTCCCTAATCCCAGGGGTTGAACTGGATATTCCCTAATTCCAGAGATTGCAGCATCTGGTCCTTCCAGCTCAGGAAATTCCCAAATTCCAGGGGTCTCAGTGGATGATCCTTGTGGATCCTTCCAGCTCTAGAGATTCCAGAATCCCAGGGATTGAACTGGACATTCCCTAATCCCAGGGGTTGAACTGGACATTCCCTAATCCCAGGGGTTGAGCTGGACATTCCCTAATCCCAGTGGTTGAACTGGATATTCCCTAATTCCAGGGGTTGTGCTGGATATTCCCTAATTCCAAGCCTTGAACTGGACATTCCCTAATCCCAGGGGTTGAACTGGATATTCCCTAATCCCAGGGGTTGAACTGGATATTCCCTAATCCCAGGGATTGCACTGGACATTCCCTAATCCCAGGAGTTGAACTGAATATTCCCTAATTCCAAGCCTTGAACTGGACATTCCCTAATCCCAGGGATTGTGCTGGACATTCCCTAATCCCAGTGGTTGAACTGGACATTCCCTAATTCCAAAACTTGAACTGGACATTCCCTAATCCCAGGGGTTGAACTGGATATTCCCTAATCCCAGTGGTTGAGCTGGACATTCCCTAATCCCAGGGGTTGAGCTGGACATTCCCTAATCCCAGGGGTTGAGCTGGACATTCCCTAATCCCAGGGGTTGAGCTGGACATTCCCTAATCCCAAACCTCTCCCTGGACGATCCTCCCTCCTCCCACCATTCCCTAAATCCCAAGGCTTGCCCCGGACGCTCCTTCCGGATCCTTCCCCGCTCCCGCATCCCCCCAATTCCCCGCCCCCGAAGGGACCCGAGGGATCCTTTGGGATCCACAATTCCCAGGATCCACGATTCCCAGGATCCACGATTCCCTGTATCCGTAGACTTTCTACTCCGCCATCGTCGACCTGTGCGACAACGGCGGGAAACGCCCGAATTCCGGCGCCGGCATCGGCTTCACCCGGGAACAGGCGGATGCCATCCGGAGGATCCGGAACAGCAAGGACAGCTGGGACATGCTGGGAGTCAAACCCGGAGCCACCAGGTGAGGGAAAGCCGGGAATTCCTTGGGAAGGGTTGGGAATATCCATCCCGGCCTGCTGACGCTGAGGGAACGGTGGACGTGGAATCCTCAGGGATGGGAGAGGTTGGAAAATCCCTCTGGGATCATGGAGTCCAAGCATTCCCAGCGTTGCCAAGGCCAGCACGGATCCGTGTCCCCAAGGGCCACATCCACAGGGATCGGAAATCCCTCCGGGAATGGCGACTCCAGCCCTGCCCTGGGAAGTCCATTCCAGTGTTTAACCACCGTTTCCATGTGGGAATTGTTCCCAAGATCCTGTTAAATTCCCTCCCTGGTTGTTCCCTTCTCTTCCTGTCCCTCATTCCCTGGGAATTGGGGACCTCCTGGAACTTCCTCCCAGGGAATTGTGGAGAGCTGGGACAGTGCCAGGATGGCACAGAATCCTTAGGGATGGTTCAGGTTGGAAAATCCCTTGGAGATCACGGAATCCAACCATTCCCAGCACTGCCAAGGCCTCCACAGATCCGTGTCCCCAAGGGCCACATCCACAGGGATCTGAGATCCCTCTGGGAATGGCGACTCCAGCCCTGCCCTGGGAAGTTCATTCCAGTGCCTGACAGCCCTTTCCATGTGGGAATTGTTCCCAAGATCCAGTTAAACTCCCTCCCTGGTTGTTCCCTTCTCCTCCTGTCCCTTCTTCCCTGGGAACTGGAGACTTCCTGAAACTTCCTTCCAGGGAATTGTGGAGAGCTGGGACAGTTCCATAGGATGGCACAGAATCCTGGGAATGCTGGGAATGCTGGCTCTGCCCACACTGGCAGAAGATTCCCAAATCCCAGGAGTTGAACTCCATGATCCTCCTGATTCCTTCTGGCTCGGGAGATTCCCTAATCCCAGGAGTCTCAGTGGATATTCCCTAATTCCAGAGGTTGCAGTAGATAATCCTTGTGGGTCCTTCCTGCTCAGGATATTCCCTAATCCCAGGGGTTGCAGTGGATATTCCCTAATCCTGGAAGGAACGCTGGGAATGCTGGCTCTGCCCGCGCTCTCGGGAGATTCCCGAATTCCAGGTGTAGCCTTTGTGGGCACGGCCCCCGTCCCGTGTGGGTCGTGCAACTGAATTTATGAATTTATTAGTTTATTAATTAATATCAAATCATTAAGAACAGCGAGAATTTAGATGGCCAATTGGAACCGTGAGACGTCACAAACACGTGACCTCCTCAACCAATCCCATTCGAGCACTTTACTGAGCACGCGCAACAGAGTCCGGAAGCACCACAACCCCCAGAATGCCTTGCGGTACTTCCGGTCTCAGACCTCGCTACACCGGAAGTGGAACTCCGTGAGCGTCGAGGATTTTTCCGGCTCGGGAGATTCCAGAATTCCAGGGTTTGCGCTGGATATTCCCTAATCCCTCCTGTCCCGTTCCCTTAGGGATGATGTGAACAGGGCGTAGCGGAAGCTGGGAATGCTGGCTCTGCCCGCGCTCTCGGGAGATTCCCGAATTCCAGGTGTAGCCTTTGTGGGCACGGCCCCCGTCCCGTGTGGGTCGTGCAACTGAATTAATTAATTTATTAATTTATTACTATGAAATTTATTAAGAACAACGGGAGTTTATACAGTCAATTCAAACCGTGAGGCGTCGTAAGCACGTGACCTCCTCAACCAATCCCATTCGAGCACTTTACTGAGCACGCGCAACAGAGTCCGGAAGCAATCCGGAAATACTACAGCCCCCAGAGTGCTTTGCAGCACTTCCGGTCTCAGACCTCGCTACACCGGAAGTGGAACTCCGTGAGCGTCGAGGATTTTTCCGGCTCGGGAGATTCCAGAATTCCAGGGTTTGCGCTGGATATTCCCTAATCCCTCCTGTCCCGTTCCCTTAGGGATGAGGTGAACAAGGCGTACCGGAAGCTGGCCGTGCTCCTGCATCCCGACAAATGCGTGGCTCCCGGCAGCGAGGACGCCTTCAAGGCCGTGGTGAACGCCCGCACCGCGCTCCTCAAGAACCTCAAGTAGGGGCAAAAAAACCGGGAAAACATTCCAATATTCCCGCCCGGACCGCGCTCCTCAAGGACCTCGAGTAGGGAGAAGGAAGAAAGAAAACCGGGAAAACATTCCCACCTTTTTCTCCCGGTGGGGGGAGGAGGGAACGCCGCTGCCTCCTCTCCTTCCGGACAATCCCGGGGGATCAGATCCAGGCAGAGAGGAGGGATCGGGATTGGTGGGATGGGGTGGGAGAGGGATCCTGGAGCATCCCTGGATCCTGGCTCCGGGGGTGTAAACACTGGGATCAGGGACATTCCCAATTCCTGGATGTTTGGGATGGGAAGGAGCCACTGGGATCAGGGACATTCCCACCTTCCCAAATATTTGGGATGGGATGGGAAGGAGCCACTGGGATCAGGGACATTCCCACCTTCCCAGATATTTGGGATGGGATGGGAAGGAGCCACTGGAAGCAGGGACATTCCCACTTTCCCAGATATTTGGGAATGAGCTGGGAAGAGAAGATGGATCCCGGAGCATCCCTGTATCCATGGCTCCAGGAGTGTAAACACTGGGAAGAGGGATCCTGGAGCATCCCTGGATCCTGGCTCCGGGGGTGTAAACACTGGGATCAGGGACATTCCCACCTTCCCAGATATTTGGGATGAGCTGGGAAGGAGCCACTGGGATCAGGGAAATTCCCACTTTCCTGGATGTTTGGGATGGGAATGCTGAGGATGCTCCAGGTGGGGTTGGTGCAAACACTGGGAAGAGGGAAATTCCCAATTCCTGGATGTTTGGGATGGGATGGGAAGGAGCCACTGGGAGCAGGAACATTCCCAGCTTCCCAAATATTTGGGATGGGATGGGAAGGAGCCACTTGGAGCAGGGACATTCCCACCTTCCCAGATATTTGGGATGGGATGGGAAGGAGCCACTTGGAGCAGGGACATTCCCACCGTCCCAGATATTTGGGAATGAGCTGGGAAGAGAAGATGGATCCCGGAGCATCCCTGTATCCATGGCTCCAGGGGTGTAAACTCTGGGAAGAGGGATCCTGGAGCATCCCTGGATCCTGGCTCAGGGGTGTAAACACTGGGATCAGGGACATTCCCACCTTCCCAGATATTTGGGATGAGCTGGGAAGGAGCCACTGGGATCAGGGACATTCCCACTTTCCTGGATGTTTGGGATGGGAATGCTGAGGATGCTCCAGGTGGGGTTGGTGCAAACACTGGGAAGAGGGAAATTCCCACCTTCCTGGATGTTTGGGATGGGAAGGGAAGGAGCCACTGGGAGCAGGGACATTCCCAATTCCTGGATGTTTGGGATGGGATGGGAAGGAGCCACTGGGAGCAGGAACATTCCCACCTTCCCAGATATTTGGGATGGGATGGGATGGGATGGGATGGGATGGGATGGGATGGGATGGGAAGGAGCCACTGGGAGCCGGAACATTCCCACCTTCCCAAATATTTGGGATGGGATGGGATGGGATGGGAAGGAGCCACTGGGAGCCGGAACATTCCCACCTTCCCAGATATTTGGGATGAGCTGGGAAGATGGATCCCGGAGCATCCCTGTATCCATGGCTCCAGGGGTGTAAACTCTGGGAAGAGGGATCCTGGAGCATCCCTGGATCCTGGCTCCGGGGGTGTAAACACTGGGATCAGGGACATTCCCAATTCCTGGATGTTTGGGATGGGATGGGAAGGAGCCACTTGGAGCAGGGACATTCCCACCTTCCCAGATATTTGGGAATGAGCTGGGAAGGAGCCACTGGAAGCAGGGACATTCCCACCTTCCCGGCCGTGTCATTCCCAGCCATGACCTGGAATATTCCCCTTCCTGCATCCAGAGGGACGAGGAATCCCCGGGATTCCATTCCCGGGTTATCCCAACCCTTGGGAGCGACACAAACCCCCCCGGGAATGTTCATTATCCCGGGAAAAGCCGCTCCCTTCCCGCATCCAGGAAGATTCCCGGCGGGAAAAGCCGCTCCGGGAACATCATTCCCGCTTTTCCTGAGCCGGGATCGGGCTCCCATCCCTCTTGGAATGCGGATTTCCTGCCGATATTCGGGAATTTTTTCCCTCTTGGGCAACTTTTTCCCCTCAAAATCATGGATTAATCCTGGATTTTTTTGGGGAATGGGATCCTTTCACTCTTCCTTCTTGGGCAACTTTTTCCCCTCAAAATCATGGATTAATCCTGGATTTTTTTGGGGAATGGGATCCTTTCACTCTTCCTTCTTTTTCTGGGAAGAAGGAATAATTTTTCCAGCTGGGAAGAACCTTTTCCTTTCTCTAGTTCGGGAATATCCCGAGGGAATTGTTGCTTCCCGAATTTTAAGATCGACACAAATCCCGTTTTCTCTTGGAATTAACTCCTGTTTTCCCTCTCAAAATCATGGATTAATCCTGGATTTTTTTGGGGGGATCCTTTCGCTCTTCCTTCGTTTTCTGGGAAGAAGGAATAACTGGGAAGAGCCTTTTCCCTACTCCCCTTTGGGAATATCCCGAGGGAATCTTCCCTTGGAATTAACTCCCATTTTCCCTCTCAAAATCCTTCAAAATCATGGATTAATCCCAGATTTTTTTTCAGGAATGGGATCCTTTCGTTCTTCCTTTGTTTTCTGGGAAGAAGGAATAACTTTTCCAGCTGGGAAGAGCCTTTTCCCTCCTCTAGTTCGGGAATATCCCGAGGGAATTGTCGCTTCCCGAATTTTAAGATCGACACAAATCCCGTTTTCCCTTGGAATTAACTCCCGTTTTCCCTCTCAAAATCCTTCAAAATCATGGATTAATCCTGGATTTTTGTTGGGAATGGGATCCTTTCGCTCTTCCTTCTTTTTCTGGGAAGAAGGAATAACTGGGAAGAGCCTTTTCCCTGCTCCCCTTTGGGAATATCCCGAGGGAATTTTCCCTTGGAATTAACTCCCGTTTTCCCTCTCAAAATCCTTCAAAATCATGGATTAATCCCAGATTTTTTTTCAGGAATGGGATCCTTTCGTTCTTCCTTCGTTTTCTGGGAAGAAGGAATAACTGGGAAGAGCCTTTTCCCTTCTCTAGTTTGGGAATATCCCGAGGGAATTGTCGCTTCCCGAATTTTAAGATCGACACAAATCCCGTTTTCCCTTGGAATTAACTCCCGTTTTCCCTCTCAAAATCATGGATTAATCCCGGATTTTTTTGGGGAATGGGATCCTTTCGCTCTTCCTTCTTTTTCTGGGAAGAAGGAATAATTTTTCCAGCTGGGAAGAACCTTTTCCTTTCTCTAGTTCGGGAATATCCCGAGGGAATTGTCGCTTCCCGAATTTTAAGATCGACACAAATCCCGTTTTCTCTTGGAATTAACTCCCGTTTTCCCTCTCAAAATCATGGATTAATCCCGGATTTTTTGGGGGAATGGGATCCTTTCGCTCTTCCTTCTTTTTCTGGGAAGAAGGAATAACTGGGAAGAGCCTTTTCCCTACTCCCCTTTGGGAATATCCCAAGGGAATTTTCCCTTGGAATTAACTCCCGTTTTCCCTCTCAAAATCCTTCAAAATCATGGATTAATCCCAGATTTTTTTTCAGGAATGGGATCCTTTCGCTCTTCCTTTGTTTTCTGGGAAGAAGGAATAACTTTTCCAGCTGGGAAGAGCCTTTTCCCTCCTCTAGTTCGGGAATATCCCGAGGGAATTGTCGCTTCCCGAATTTTAAGATCGACACGAATCCCGTTTTCCCTTGGAATTAACTCCCGTTTTCCCTCTCCCAGCTGGATAAAAACACGGATTGGGATCCGCCAGGGCTTGGAATTCTGGCAGGTGACCCCGCTGGGATCTCCTTCCCGCCCAATTCCCTGGAAAACTCCCCCCCCCCATCCTAAATTCCGGCTCCAGAATTCCCTTTTCCGTTGCCCGTTTTCCCCCAGAGGAAGGCGGATGATCCCGTTTTCCAGGTGCTGCAATTCCCGGAATTCCGAGATTCCCCGGCCTTGGGAATGGTTTGGAGGCTTCTCCCATTCCTGCTGCTTCTCCTGGGAATTTGGGGGGGGGGGGGTTTCCTGGGAATTTTCGGGGGGGTTTTCCTGCCTTTTTCCTGGATCGTTCGGAGCTGATCCCGCGCTTTTCGCTTCCCGGGATTCCCGAGGGTGGGGGTGGATTTTTCTCCATTAAATCCCGTTGGGAATAACGGGAGAGCCCCGGGATGTGTCCGTGGTTTCATTCCCGCTCCCGGCTTGGAGCCGGACAAGGGGGAGGGGGAAATTTGGGAATCACTGCCAGGAGCAGGAGCTGGGAAAGGGGTTGGAGCAGCCCCGGGGGCGGGAATGTGGGATCGGGAATTCCAGAGGCTTGGGATGGAATGGGAATGTGGGATCGGGAATTCCAGAGGTTTGGGATGGGAATGTGGGATTGGAGATTCCAGCGGCTTGGGATGGGAATGTGGGATGGGGAATTCCAGAGGCTTGGGATGGGATGGGAATGTGGGATCAGGGATTCCAGAGGCTTGGGGTGGGAATGTGGGATCAAGGATTCCAGAGGCTTGGGATGGGAATGTGGGATCAGGGGATCCAGAGGCTTGGGATGGGAATGTGGGATCGGGAATTCCAGAGGCTTGGGATGGGATGGGAATGTGGGATCAGGAATTCCAGAGGCTTGGGATAGGGTGGGAATGTGTGGGAGCCTGGATGGGATCCGGCATTCCAGAGGCTTGGGATCAGAGATTCCAGAGGCTTGGGATGGGAATGTGGGATCGGGGATTCCAGAGGCTTGGGATGGGAATGTGGGATCAGGGGATCCAGAGGCTTGGGATGGGAATGAGGGGGAGCCTGGATGGGATCCAGGATTCCAGAGGCTTGGGATGGGATGGGAATGTGGGATCAGGGATTCCAGAGGCTTGGGATGGGAATGTGGGATCCAGGATTCCAGAGGTTTGGGATGGGAATGTGGGATCAGCGATTCCAGAGGCTTGGAATGGGAATGTGGGATCGGGAATTCCAGAGGCTTGGGATGGGAATGTGGGATCGGGAATTCCAGAGGCTTGGGATGGGATGGGAATGTGGGATCATGGAATCCAGAGGCTTAAGGTGGGAATGTGGGATCCAGGATTCCAGAGGTTTGGGATGGGAATGCGGGATGGGGAATTCCAGAGGCTTGGGATGGGATGGGAATGTGGGATCAGGAATTCCAGAGGCTTGGGATGGGAATGTGGGATCTGGGATTCCAGAGGCTTGGGATGGGAATGTGGGATGGGGAATTCCAGAGGCTTGGGATGGGAATGTGGGATTGGGAATTCCAGAGGCTTGGGATGGAATGGGAATGTGGGATCAGGGAATCCAGAGGCTTGGAATGGGAATGTGTTGGAACCTGGATGGGATCTGGGATTCCAGAGGCTTGGGATGGGAATGAGGGGGAGCCTGGATGGGATCCAGGATTCCAGAGGCTTGGAATGGGATGGGAATGTGGCATCTGGAATTCCAGAGGCTTGAGATCAGGAATTCCAGAGGCTTGGGGTGGGAATGTGGGATCGGGGATTCCAGAGGCTTGGGATGGGAATGTGGGATCGGCAATTCCAGAGGCTTGGAATGCAGAGCCACCTCCAGGAGCCGCCTCCGAGGATCCCTGGGATGGAAAACCCTCCCTGGCTGCGCTTCCCGGCGCTCCGGAGCCGGCAGGAGATTCCCGGAAGATTCCCGACCTGCCGCCCCTGGAAAGACAAATCCAGGGAAAAGACAAATCCAGGAGCCGGGAATTCCGGGGTTAATTCCGGCGCAGGAATAATGAAATCCCTGGAAAAGCGGCCCTGGGATGAGGATTCCCGGGAATGTGGTGCCTCTGGGGGGCCGAGGGGGGTTATCCCAGGGGTTGGGGGGCTCCTGCATCCCGGTTTTCCGCATCCAGAGGGGCTGGAGGAGCGGTGGGAATGCAGGGAAGAGGAGAGAGATCGGGAAGGGATTCCTGGCTGGGAGGGTGGGGAGGGGCTGGGCTGGAATTCCCAGAGAAGCTGTGGCTGCCCCTGGATCCCTGGGAGTGTCCAAGGAAAAGCTGGAGCCACCTGGGATAGCGGGAGGTGTCCCTGAACATGGAATGGGATGGGATTTAAGTTCCCTTCCCACCCAAACCCCTCTGGAATTCCGACGGCTGCTTTCCCCCATTCCCAGGGAACCCCCCAAATCCCCGTGGATTCGCCGCCGGTTTCACTCCCGTCCCCTCTCCCACTTCCAGCAGACCCCTTTTCCCTCCTGCTTTATCCATGATTTTATTCCCTTCCCTTCCCAAACCTTCCCTTCCCAAACCTCCCCAAACCTTCCCTTCCCGCCCCACTCCGGGATTTTGGGATTTACGGAGCCCCCCGCCAGCTCATCCAAGACGCGCATCCCTCCCCGAGTCTCCCGCTCCTCCAAATCCAGCCGGGAAAGCGGCTTTTCCCGCTCTCCCGGATCCTCGGGAATCCTGGAATCTCCGGCAGCCAAAGGGTTACGGGGAGGCGGGGCGCGAATTCCCGCCCCCAAAACGCCGGGAAAAACCCCCCTTTTCCCGCTCCACATCCCGAGGGAAGGATCCAGGGGAGGATGCGGGATGAATCCTCGCTGATCCCGGCGGGGGCTCCGGGATCGCATCCCTGGGTTTTTTCTTTTTTTCCGGGATCGCGCATCCCCCGTTTGTTTTGTTTTTATTTCCAACCCCGCATCCCGAGGGGTGGGAAACAAAAAACGAGGCGTGTCGGGAAAAAGGGCCGAGGAGGAGCAGAGGAGGGGAGGCATCGCGACATCTCCCGGAGCTCCGGGAGCATCCCGGCGCTGCGCGAAAGGCCGGGAAAACCGGCCGGGAAGCTGGGATTCAAGGCCGGGAAAAGCGGCCGGGAAGGAGCTTTGGGAAGCGGCCGGGAAGGAGCTTTGGGAAGAGACCGGGAAAGCAGCTCGGGAAGCGGCGTGAGAAGCCGGCTGGGAGCTGGGAATCAGCCCGGGAAGCAGCTCGGGAAGCAGCCTGGAAGTAGCCTGGGAAGTGAGCTGGGAATCAGCCCGGGAATCAGCCCGGGAAGAAGGAGCCTCTCCCGCCGCGCCGCATCCACGATTATCCCTTTCCCGCTGCCCTGGAGAACCGGGAAGGCCTCGGTGAGCCGGGAAGTGGACTGGGAAGTAACCTGGGAAGCGGGCTGGGAATCAGCCTGGAATTAGCTTGGAATTAGCCTGGGAATCAGCCCGGCATCCCAGCCCGCGCTGCAGCCGCGATTATCCCTCTCCCCCTTTCCCTGGGACTGCTGGGAAGGCCTGTGGAGCTTCCCGGGGAGCTGGGAAGCAGGTTGGGAAGCGAGCTGGGAATCAGCCCGGGAATCAGGCTGGGAAGCAGCCTGGGAGCAGCCTGGGAAGTGAGCTGGGAATCAACCTGGAATTAGCCTGGGAAGCAGGCTGGGAATCAACCTGGAATTAGCCTGGAATCAGCCTGGGAAGTGACCTGGGAATCAGCCTGGAATCAGCGTGGAATTAACCTGGGAATCAGCCTGGGAATCAACCTGGGAAACAGCCTGGGAATCTACTTGGAATTAGCCTGGAATTAGCCTGGGAAGTGACCTGGGAAGCAGCTTGGGAATCAACCTGGAATTAGCCTGGGAATCAGCCTGGGAATCAACTTGGAATCAGCCTGGGAATCAACTTGGAATCAACTTGGAATTAGCCTGGGAATCAGCCTGGGAATCAACTTGGAATTAGCCTGGAATTAACCTGGGATCAGCCTAGAACCAGCCTGGGAATCAACTTGGAATGAACCTGGAATCAACTTAGAATTAACCTGGGAAAGAGCCTGGGAATCAACTTGGAATTAGCCTGGGAATCAGCTTGGAATTAGCCTGGAATTAGCCTGGGAATCAGCCTGGGAATCAACTTGGAATTAACCTGGAATTAACCTGGGATCAGCCTAGAATCAGCCTGGGAATCAACTTGGAATGAACCTGGAATCAACTTAGAATCAACCTGGGAAAGAGCCTGGGAATCAGCCTGGGAATCAACTTGGAATCAGCCTGGGAATCAACTTGGAATCAGCCCGGAATTAGCCTGGGAATCAACTTGGAATCAGCCTGGGAATCAACTTGGAATCAGCCCGGAATTAGCCTGGGAATCGCCCTGGAATCCCCCCGCTCTCCCAGCCTCCCGTCCCCCATTCCCTGGGAAAACCGGGAATTCCCGCTGAGCCGGCGATGCCTCCTCGAGTGACCCCTCCCTGACCCGCCATCCCGCCTTATTCCAACCGGGAAAACAAAACCACAACACCCCCCCCCCTTTCCCTCCCCCCCCCCATCCCCCCCCAACATGCCCAGGAACGGCGGATTCTCCGAGCCGGAATTCTCCGCCGACTATTCCGCCGACTACTCCGCCAGCCTCCCCTCGGATCCCGAACGCGCCGGCGGCGCCTCCGGCTCCTCCCGCCGCGGAACCTTCCGGATCTCCCCTCCCTGCCCCTGCCTCCCGCGCTCCGCCCGCCTCTCCTTCGCCCCGGAATCCCTGGAAAACCTCTACCAGGCCTATTTCCGCCGGCAGCGCCACGACACCCTCCTGGTGCTCGCCGTCTTCGCCGCCCTCTTCGACGCCTACGTCCTGGCCACCGCTTCCGTGGATCTGGGGCGGGATGGGAGGGAATTCCCGCCCGTCCTGGTGCCGGCGGCGGCGTTCCTGGTGGCCCACGTGGCCCTGCTGGCCCTCTGGAAGTGCCGCCTGCTCCCGGAGCGTTTCTCCCGCCGCTTCCTGCCCGGAATCCTCTGGATCCTCATCCCGGCGCAGGTAGGGGAAAGGAAAAATGTGGGATGGGTGGGGTTTTTTTTTTTTTTAATTATGATAATTGTAAGAAATCCGTCCCCCTTTTGTCCTCGGAGCTCTGTCCCCGACTTTATGGGGATCGATCCCTGTCCCTGGAGCTCCATCCCTGTCCCTGGAGCTCCATCCCTGTCCTCTGAGATCCATCCCTGGCTTCATGGGAATTCCTGTCCCCGGAGCTCCATCCCTGATTTTATGGGAATCAATCCCTGTCCTGGAGCTCCATCCCTGTCCCCAGAGCTCCATCCCTGGGTTTATGGGGATCCATCCCTGTCCTGGAGCTCCATCCCTGTCCCCAGAGCTCCAGAGCTCCATCCCTGGCTTTATGAGGATCCATCCCTGTCCCTGGAGCTCCATCCTTTGGCTTTATGGGAATCCCTGTCCCCAGAGCTCCATCCCTGATTTTATGGGAATCAATCCCTGTCCCTGGAGCTCCATCCCTGTTCCTAAAGTTCCATCCCTGTTCCTAAAGTTCCATCCCTGACCCCAGAGCTCCATCCCTGACTTTATGGGAATTCCTGTCCCCGGAGCTCCATCCCTGATTTTATGGGGATCAATCCCTGTCCCTGGAGCTCCATCCCTGTTCCTAAAGTTCCATCCCTGTCCCCAGAGCTCCATCCCTGACTTTTTTGGGATCAATCCCTGTCCCCAGAGCTCCATTCCTAACTTTATGGGGATCCATCCCTGTTCCCGGAACTCCATCCCTGTTCCCGGAACTCCATCCCTGTTCCTGGAACTCCATCCCTGTCCCAGGAGCTCCATCCCTGTTCCAGGAGCTCCATCCCTGTTCCCAGAGCTCCATCCCTGTCCTGGAGCTCCATCCCTTTCCTGGAGCTCCATCCCTGTCCCTGGAGCTCCATCCCTGTCCTGGAGCTCCATCCCTGTTCCCAGAGCTCCATCCCTGTTCCAGGAGCTCCATCCCTGTTCCTGGAGCTCCATCCCTGTTCTTGGAGCTCCATCCCTGTCCTGGAGCTCCATCCCTGTCCTGGAGCTCCATCCCAGCTCCAGAGCGTTCGCAGAGTCGGAAAGGAAGGGGGTTGGGAGAGGGTTTGGGATGTTCGGGAAGGACATGGAGGGGCTGGAGCAGGGCCAGGGAAGGGACTGGAGCACAATTCCCGCGAGGAGAGGCTGAGGGAGCTGGGAAGGGGCTCATCCCAGGGAAAAGAGGGATCAGGAGGGACCTTTTCCCGCCCCACAACTCCCTGCCAGGAGGGGGGAGCCGGGAGGGGTCCCCAGTTCCCAGGGAATGAGGGACAGGAGGAGAGGGCTCGGCCTCCAGCTGGGCCAGGGGAGGGGCAGGTGGGATATTGGGAAGGATGGGAATTCCCACTCCTATCCCACATCCCAACTATTCCCCTTCCTCTCCCACATCCCAATTATTCCCCTTCCCAACCCACATCCCAATTATTCCCCCTCCTCTCCCACATCCCAGTTATTCCCCCTTCCCAACCCACATCCCAACTATTCCCTCTCCTCTCCCACATCCCAACTATTCCTCCTCCTGACCCACGTCCCAACTTATTCCCCCTCCAAGCCCACATTCCAAATTATTCCCCCTCCTCTCCCACATCCCAACGATTCCTCCTCCTATCCCACATCCCAATTATTCCCCTTCCCAACTCACATCCCAACTATTCCTTCTCCTCTCCCACATCCCAGTTATTCCCCCTCCCATCCCACATTCCAAATTATTCCTCTTCCTATCCCACATCCCAACTATTCCCCTTCCCAACCCACATCCCAACTATTCCCCCTCCTCTCCCCCATCCCAACTCTTCCCACCTCCCAGTTGTTCCCTTCTCCCAGGAAGCAGCAGCAGGACAGGAGGGCTCGGCCTCCAGGGGGAGATTCCGGTTGGATATCGGGAAGGAATTCTTTCCATGGATCGGGATCAGCCCTTGGAATGGGCCGCCCAGGGAGGGGGTGGAGTCACTTCCCTGGAGGTTCTCGGGATGAGGTTGGATGTGGCATCAGTGCCACAGGCCGGGGTTGGATCCAGGGTCGGATCCGCGATCCCGGAGCTCTTTTCCAACCAAGCTGATTCCGGGATTCTGGGATTCCTGCAGGAAAACAGAGTCTAAAATTTTAGGATGAACTTGGATGTGGCATCAGTGCCATGGGCTGGGGTCGGATCCAGGGTTTGACTCCACAGTCCTGGAGCTCTTTTCCAACCCGGCTGATTCTGGGATTCCGTGATTCCATGATTCCTGCAGGAAAACAGGATCTAAGTTTTTAGGATGAGCTTGGATGTGGCATCAGCGCCACGGGCCGGGAACCACGGCGGGGTCGGATCCAAGGATTGACTCCGCGACCTCGGAGCTCTTTTCCAACCCAGCTAATTCTGGGATTCTGGGATTCCTGCAGGAAAACAGGGCCTAAATTTTTAGGATGAGGTCGGATGTGGCATCAGTGGCTGGGAACCACGGCGGGGTCAGATCCAGGGTTGGACTCCACGATCTCGGAGCTCTTTTCCAACCCAGCTAATTCTGGGATTCTGGGATTCCTGCAGGAAAACAGGGTCTAAGTGGAATTCAAGTCCGGTTTAATTTTGGCTCCAGAAAGAGTTGGAAAGGAAGGGATTGGGAGAGGATTTAGGATGTTCGGACAGGTTGGATATCAGGAAGGAATTCTTTCCATGGATCGGGATCAGCCCTTGGAATGGGCCGCCCAGGGAGGGGGTGGAGTCACTTCCCTGGAGGTTTTTGGGATGAGCTTGGATGTGGCATCAGTGCCGTGGGCTGGGGTTGGATCCAGGGTCGGATCCGCGATCCCGGAGCTCTTTTCCAACCCGGCTGATTCTGGGATTCCTGCAGGAAAACAGGGCCTAAATTTTTAGGACGACCTTGGACGTGGCACCAGCGCCACACGGGCCGGGAACCGCGGCGGGGTCGGATCCGACTCCACCACCTCGGAGCCCTTTTCCGCCCCCGCCCATCCCGCGATCCCGAATAACGACGGATCCCCTCCCCCGCAGGTCCTGGGCTACCTGGCGCTGAATTTCGGGAGCGCCCCGGAGCCGGCGGACACGGTGGGCTGGCAGGCCTTCTTCGTCTTCTCCTTCTTCCTGACGCTGCCCCTGCGCCTCCTGCCCATCGTGGCCGTGGCCGCCGCCTCCTGCGGCCTCCACACCCTCGTGCTCGGCGTGGCTGTGGCCCAGCAGCAGCGGCGACGCAATTCCCTGAGCTCCCTGGAGCGGGGCGGGGACCTGGGGAGGCAGGTATGGAAAATAATTTAGTGGGGGGGGGAATAATGGGAGGTGGGATGGAACGGGAGGAGGAGGGGGAGGAGGAGGGAGGGGGGTGGGAGGTGCCGGGGGGGATTCGCGGCTGAGTTTGTGGGGATTTGGGCCTTGGGTTTGTGGGGATGCACCCCTGGGTTTGTGGGGATCCACCCCTGGCTTTGTGGGGATACATCCCTGGATTTATGGGAATCCACCCCTGGATTTATGGGGACCCATCCCTGGATTTATGGGGATCCATCCCTGTCCCTGGAGCTCCATCCCTAGATTTGTGGGGATCCATCCCTGATTTTATGGGGATCCGTCCCTGGATTTATGGGGATCCATCCCTGGATTTATGGGGATCCATCCCTGTCGTCTGAGCTCCATCCCTGATTTTATGGGGATCCATCCCTGACTTTGTGGGGATCCATCCCTGGATTTCTGGGGATCCATCCCTGGCTTTCTGGGGATCCATCCCTGGCTTTGTGGGGATCCATCCTTGGATTTATGGAGATCCGTCCCTGGATTTCTGGGGATCCATCCCTGGCTTTGTGGGGATCCATCCTTGGATTTATGGGGATCCATCCCTGGCTTTATGGGGATCCATCCTTGGATTTATGGAGATCCGTCCCTGGATTTATGGGAACCCACCCCTGGCTTTCTGGGGATCCATCCCTGGCTTTGTGGGGATCCATCCCTGGCTTTATGGGAATCCATCTCTGGATTTATGGGGATCCATCCCTGGCTTTGTAGGGATCCATCCCTGGATTTATTGGAATCCATCCCTGGCTTTACGGGGATCCATCCCTGTCCCAGGAGCTCCATCCCTGGATTTATGGGGATCCATCCCTGTCCCAGGAGCTCCATCCCTGGATTTATGGGGATCCATCCCTGTCCCAGGAGCTCCATCCCTGTCCCGGGAGCTCCATCCCTGTCCCAGGAGCTCCATCCCTGTCCCAGGAGCTCCATCCCTGTCCCGGGAGCTCCATCCCTGTCTCTGGAGCTCCATCCCTGTCCCGGGAGCTCCATCCCTGTCCCGGGAGCTCCATCCCTGTCTCTGGAGCTCCATCCCTGTCCCAGGAGCTCCATCCCTGTCCCAGGAGCTCCATCCCTGACTTTCTGGGGATCCTACAGCTGGGTTGTATCCGGATCCTGCGAGCTGATCCTGGTGTTTGTTGGGATCAGGGCACAGGGACGGGGACGGAGCTCAGGGAAGCCCCAGACAGGAGTGGTGGTGGATCATCCCCCTTTGGAATTTCCAGGAGTTCCCAGGAGCTCCATCCCCGTCCCTGTCCCTGATCCCAGAGCCGGGTTGGATCCGGATCCTCTGAACTCGTCCTGGGATTGTTTCATTCCCTAAATCAGGGAATTCCATCCCTTTCCTCCCACCAGTGTTCCCATCCCTCCTGTCCATCCAGGTGATCCCCATTCCCATCCCAGGAGCTCCATCCCCATCCCAGGAGCTCCATCCCCATCCCAGGACCTCCATTCCCATCCCTGTCCCTGATCCCAGATCCAGGTTGGATCCGGATCCCGGGAGCCCATCCCGGGGTTTCTCGGGATCAGGCGCATCCCCAAAATCCCTGGGATGGGTTGGCTGGGAAAGGGCACCTTGAGGATCATCACCTTCCCACCCCAATATCCCGAGTCGGGAGCACCCCCCGCTCCAGAGCCGGCTCCACAAACACGGATCCATCCCCGGGAACCCCCTGGAATTCCGACATTCCCAGTGGGAAGCCGAGCCCCGGGGTCTCCCTCGATTCCCGCTCCTGCTCGGGCCAGAATTCCCTCTGGATCCCAAAAATGCCCCCAAATGGGCCCAAAGGGGCTGTTGGGAGATGGAATGGGCTCCCAAATCCCTCGGGAGCTTTCCCAGGAGGGAAAAAACCCCGGGATTCTTCCCCCGGGCCCGTCTCCCAGCTTTCCCTGGAAGAGCCAATTTTTTGGGATGACCTTAAGGATGAGCCTCCCAGGGGGGGAGGAGGGGGGACACCCATCCCTGTCCAGCAGATCCTTCATATTTCCTGGGAATCCCCCGCCTGGAGCAGCCTGGGGGGTTGCTTTTATTCCCCAAATCCGGGAATTCCATCCCTTTCCTCCCACCGGTGTTCCCGGCATTCCTGTTGACCCAACTGAGCCTTTCCAGGGGGGAGAAAAAAAAAAAGCTGGAAGCGGGAAAGCTGTGCAGGGAAAATCCCTCTGGAAGCATCTGCTCTGCTCCAGAACGGTCTGGACTCCGTGGGAAGGTGCTCTGGGAATTTGGGATGCTCTGGGAATTTGGGATGCTCTGGGAATTTAGGATTCTCTGGGAATTTGGGATGCTCCGGCTCAGCTCTCGGGACACCTCCAGCTGCTCCCGGCCGAAATAGGAGAGGGAAAAGGGGATATTTTTGGGATGTTTGGGGATATTTTGGGATGTTTGGGGATATTTTGGGAGCGTTGTCACACGGAGAGCTTGGAAAACAGCTTGGAAAAGCCCCCAGATCCCGGATTTTCCATGTGTTTGGGGGGTGTGGCCTGGGGTTCGTCCCCTGCCGTGGGACAAAGAAAAGCAGGAGGAACCTTTTCCCGGTTTTCCTCCTTTCCTGGGATGCAAAGAGCTGGTTGGTCCAAAGGCAGGAAGGACACGGATCCACCCCCCCCCTCCCTGGAATGTGCTCCCGGGAATGTTAATCATTGCCACGGCTCCCAGAGTCCGGAGCCGGGAAAACCTTGGCAACGGAGCGGGAACGTCCGGAAACAAACATTCCAGGCCTCGTTATTCCAGAGGCTCCCGAGGGTACGGGCTGTTTATGGATCCAGGAGCCGGGCACAGGCCCCGGATCCGGCGGGATTCGGTGGGATTTGGGGTCGGATCTGTGGGATTGCGTTCCAGGATTCCCTCCAGGAAGGAGGGATGAGGCTCATTCCCGAATTTCTGAGGGGCAAACAACAACCAGGGGCAGGTTTGGATCATCCCAGCAGGACCTTTCCTATGGAATTATCCCTCCTGGAAGGGAGGTTATGCTGATATTCCTCATGGAATTCCCTCTTGGAAGAGGAATGAGGCTCATTCCCAAATTTCTGAGGGGAAAACAACAACCAGTGACTGGTTTGAACCTTTCCTGTGGGATTATCCCTCCTGGAATGGAAAATATGATGATATTCCTCATGGGATTCCCTCCTGGAAGGAGGGATGAGGCTCATTCCCGAATTTCTGAGGGGAAAACAACAACCGGTGACCGGGAAAGGATCCAGCCTTGGGGCAATCCCTGGGGAAACTGGGAATTCTCCCCCCCTCCTCCTCCTCCTCCTCCTCCTCAGGCTCTTTCCATCCCAAAAAACATCCCAGGAACGGCTCCGTGTTCTTCCCGTTGGGAATGGCTCCGTGTTCTTCCCGTTTTTCCCTCCACACAGGCCTGGGAGGTGGGAGGGTGTATCCCGGAGCGTTATCCCGTCTTTCCCGTTGCTCCACCCCTTCCTAAACAAGCCAAATTCCTCCAGCTTGCCCTCCTCGGTCGTGTTTTCCATGGAATAATCTTTGATTCCGTGGGCAAAGCGGCTCCGGCCCTTCCTGGGATCAGGATGTGGGATCCAGGCCTTGGGAACGAGATCCAGGCCATGGGAATGTGGATCCAGGCCTTGGGAACAGGATCCAGGCCTTGGGAACGGGATCCAGGCCATGGGAATGTGGATCCAGGCCTTGGGAACAGGATCCAGGCCTTGGGAAAGGATCCAGGCCATGGGAATGTGGATCCAGGCCTTGGGAAAGGATCCAGGCCATGGGAATGTGGATCCAGGCCTTGGGAACAGGATCCAGGCCTTGGGAACAGGATCCAGGCTTTGGGAACAGGATCCAGGCTTTGGGAACAGGATCCGGGCTTTGGGAACAAGATCCAGGCTTTAAGAACGGGATCCAGGCTTTGGGAACAGGATCCAGGCCTTGGGAACAGGAAGCAGGCTTTAAGAACAGGATCCAGGCCTTGGGAACAGGAGTCATCCATTGGGAACAGGATCCAGGCCTTGGGAACAGGATCCAGGCCTTGGGAACAGGAGTCATCCATTGGGAACAGGATCCAGGCCTTGGGAACAGGATCCAGGCCTTGGGAATGGGATCCAGGTCATGGGAACAGGATCCAGGCCTTGGGAACAGGATCCAGGATTTGGGAACAGGATCCAGGCCTTGGGAAGAGGATCCAGGCCTTGGGAAGAGGATCCAGGCCTTGGGAACGGGATCCAGGCCTTGGGAACAAGATCCAGGCTTTGGGAACAGGATCCAGGCCATGGGAACAGGATCCAAGCTTCGGGAACAGGATCCAGGCCTTGGGAACAGG
>NW_024105182.1:0-27785 GCF_003945595.2 Pipra filicauda
AAGGTGTTTCACTCCCAAAAGGGGGTCACCAGCGGGCACACAGACAAGAAGTTGGGTGCTCCCCAAGTGACGTGTCCGTGCGGTGCCCCCGGACAAAGGCAATGCTGTGGGGGAGCTCCCAAGGGTAACGTGTCCAACCCCTCAGCCCAACAACAAGGAGAACCAAGGACAAGCCAAGCCCCGGGAGCTGGGTCGTCCCGGCCGTGTGGCACAGCCGCTCCCTGGGCTCAGTCCCGCGCTGGCTCCTCTCTTCTCCTCCCAACCCGAGGGCTGAGGGGGCTGAGGCTGCCCCCCAACCGCCCCGTCCTGCTCAGGGCTTTGGTTCAGCACCACGACCCGTCGTGGTTTCCCCTTTCAGCACCAAAGGTCCATCGTCCCGATCTGGGGAAAACATGAGGGGGAGCAGCGGGACAGAGGACAGGGAGCACAGGAGTGATGCTGACAGTCCCTGCCCTGCAGAGAGCGGGGCAGGATGGAGCAGTTGTGGTGCAGAGCCCCGGCTTTTCCTGCTGGAAGCACAGCCCTAGGGATGGCACGGATGGTACAGGATAAATAACTTGGTGACACCCACAAAGCGCTAAACTGCCCCCTCTGCTCCCTAACCAGGACACTGTGGTGACTGACCATGGGAATGGGAATGTCTGATGGTTGCCATGGTAACTGACCGCAGCAACGGGAATGTCTGAGGGTTGCTATGGTAACCGACTGTACCAGTGGGAAGCATGATGGTAGCCATGGTAACTGACCGTAGCAATGGGAATGTGTGATGGTTGCTGTCCTAGTTAGCACAGCTGAGAGCAGTTCATCATGGTATGGGTGTAACCCAAAACTGTGTATTCTATAGCCTTCCATGCCATTTCCCAGAAACTGTTGTCAATAGACTATTCACACCCTCTGCCCATAAGAGCCTGACTCCTCAGGCTATAAACTAGGTGTTAAGAGGCCTGTGAGATAGGAGGATGCTCTTACCTTTTATGGAACTCCCTGAGGGAAGTACTGACCATTCCTGCCTGAACTAGAGAATATATAAACCTGGAGTTTCAGAACTTTTCAACCACTCGTGGGATCCAGAGGAAGACTGCAGCTCATCGCTCTCAACCTCAGCTGGACTGCAATCACCGCTTCTGACCAGACTGCAACAGCTCTCCCACCAGCAGGTTTTTTCCCCTCTCCCTTTACTTTGGACTCAAGGGGGGCCCAAGGAACACCACTTTGTTCATGCCCCCAAGGTACTGGGTTATACATTTGGGTTTTGTGGGTTAAGACCAATTGTTTGTTTGTATGATTGTACTTACTGTATTATTTTAATAAATTGTTATTCTGATTTTATAATCTCTCCTTTGAGTTGGGTTCATTACCCCTGCTGGTTAACTCTTAAACCAGCACAGTTGCCATGGTAACCAACCATAGGAATGGGAATGTCTGATGGTTGCCATGGAACTGCCCATAGCAGTGGGAAGTGTGATAGTTGCCATGGTAACAACTGTAGTGACGTGACTGTCTGATGTTTGCCATGGTAACTGACCGTAGCAATGGGACTGTCTGATGGTTGCCATGGTAACTGACCGTAGCAATGGGACTGTATGATGGTTGCCATGGTAATCAACTGTAGCAATTGGCATGTGTTATGGTTGCTATGGTAACTGACAGTACCAGTGGGAGTGTTTGATGGGTGCCATGGTAAATGACCATAGCAATGGGTATGTATGATGGTTGCCCTGGTAACCAACCAACACAATGGGGATGTATGATGGTTGCCATGGTAACCAACCGTAGCAATGGGAATGCATGATAGTTGCCATGGTAACCAAGAGTAGCAATAAAAATTCAAGATGGTTCCATGGAAACTGACTGTAGTAAGGGAATGACTGATGGTTGCCATGGTAACTGACTGTAGTATGGGAATGTCTGATAGTTGCCATGGTAACTGACCATAGCGATGGGAATGTATGATGGTTGCCATGGTAGCTGACTGTGGCAAAGAAGAATGTGTGATGGTTTGCATGGTAACTGACGGTAACAATGGGAATGTATGGTGGTTGCCATGGTAACTGACTGTAGCAATGGGAATGTATGATGGTTGCCATGGTAACTGACCGTAGCAATGGGAGTGGATGATGATTTGCCATGGTAACCGACTGTAGCAGTTGGAAGTGGAATAGTTGCCATGGTAACGGACTGTAGCAATGGAATGTGTGATGGTTGCCATCGCAACTGACCGTAGCAGTGGAAAGTATGATGGTTGCCATGGTAACCGACCCTAGCAATCTCTCCTAGTTGCAAGAACCGGGACCAGTTTATCACTGGGTGGCTACAACCAAAACTGTGTATTCTACACCCTCTGTGGCATTTCTGATGGACTCTTAACAATGGATCCGTTGCAGCAGCTGCCCAGGGACCACCTGACACCTCAGCCGACCAGCTGGCTGGGAAAGAACTGTGCAAGGAGTGTTCCTTTGTCTTCACACCCAGGACTCAGCTGGGATAACTCCCCTCGGGGAGGCATTAGCACCTTCACCCCCAGCCTGAGGGGTCATCTCTGCCAATGGGCCGCCTTGGACTGGCAGAACAGGCAGCTGCAACACCCAGACCATCACACGCTCCAAAAATACCCTGGGACTCACAGAGTTAAATCGTCCATTGGGAAACTCCCCGCCCTGGGGGAGGTGCTGCACATCCCCACCTGAACCTGAGCACATTTACTCTTGGGCTCTGGGCACTTCTGCTACCACTCGTGGGATGGAGAGGAGGACCAGAACTCCAACAGGACTGGGATTGACACTCTCCACAGGACTGCCATCATTACCTCAACACAACTGCCACCATCATCTGCACCAACAGCTTTCCCTTGTCCTTTGCACCCTGGGGGACTCAGCACTGTTCTGTTCTTGTCCCAGGCTGCTGGCTTATACAGCTATTTCTGGGGGTTAAAACCAGTTTTCTCTGTATCATTGTATTTATTGTAATCTTCTCAGTAAATTGTGAGTCTGACTTGTAATCCCTTGGGTGGGTTCATTTCTCCCTCCGGTTTACTTTTAACCCAGCACACGATGGGAACGTACGATGGTTGCCATGGTAACTGACCCTGGCAAGGGGGCTCAGTGCCGTTGCCCACGGCTTCCACTTCTGCAAATTGGCTTCATTCACCTTCTCCTTCAGCAGCCTCAGCCACTCGTCGTGGGGGGCCCCACACAGCAGCTTCCCAGCTCCGTGAGGTTCTGCAGCAGCCCAGGGTTCCTTTGGCCCCACAAGGTCCTGCAGTGTCCCGATGGCCCCTCGATTCCGTGAGGCCCCACAGTGTCCCAGGGTCTCCCTGCTTCCATGAGTTTCCCCAGTGTCCCAGGTTTCCTT
This sequence comes from Pipra filicauda, assembly GCF_003945595.2. Lineage (NCBI taxonomy): Eukaryota > Metazoa > Chordata > Aves > Passeriformes > Pipridae > Pipra > Pipra filicauda. The sequence goes on from NW_024105182.1 coordinate 3,352, forward strand.
TGATTCCACGAGACCCAGAGGTGAAGCAGTGGCCCCTTCATTCCACGAGGTTTTGCAGTGTCCCCATGGCTCCTTTCTGCCCTCAGGTTCTGCAGAGTCTCAGGTTCCTCTGTTTTCAGGAGTTTCTGCAGTGTCCCGATGTCCTAGTTAGGACAGCTGAGACCAGTTCATCACTGGATGGGTGTAACCCAAAACTGTGTATTCTATAGCCTTCCATGCCATTTCCCAGAAACTGTTATCAATAGAGCATTTACACCATCTGCACATAGAGCCTGACTCCTCAGGCTATAAACTAGGCATTAAGAGGCCTGCAAGATAGGAATATGTTCCTGTCCTCACACCCTTTTATGGAATACCCCGCTCTGAGGGAAGGACTGAGCATTCCTGCCTGAACTGGAGAATATATAAACTTGGAGTTTTGGAACCTTTTTTACCACTCGTGGGATCCAGAGGAAGACTGCAGCTCACCGCTCTCAACCAGCCTGAGACCACCACCCTCAGCTGGACTGCAATCACCACTCTTGACCAGACTGCAGACCACCTCTTTCACCAACAGGTTTTCCCCTCACCTTTTCCTTTGGACTCAGGGGGCCCAAAGAACACCACTCTGTTCATGCCCCAAGGTGCTGGGTTATATATTTGGGTTTTGTGGGTTAAAATCAATTGTTTGTCTGTATAATTGTACTTATTGTATTATTTTATTAAATTGTTATTCTGATTTATAATCTCTCTTTTGAGTTGAGTTCATTTCCTATTTATTCTTGCTTTGGTTTTCTCCTTCTTTCATATGCTCTAGTTTTATGGAAGAAATTTGCTTGAACCATGCATCACCACAAAATTCCAACGTTTTACCTCAGGGACTATCTGGAGGAATATAAGAGTTGTCACCCTTTTTGCCACATCCCCTATCTGGATTTTTGCCCCTCTTGGGCACTGAACTTTTGTCCCCCTTAGGCATTTTCCTTTTGCTTCCCCCCAGTTCCCACATTTACTCACTGGTGAGATTCCTCAGTCTTTCCCTGTGGACTCCTTTCCAGATTATGACATTTCCTTACCCTTTCTTCCCCTCTTGCCTGTCTCTGGACAGTCTCAGGAACCCGATGAACTGTCCCATTCTGGCCACAAATGAAGGGAGTTGATCACCAAACTTCAAAGCAGGGGCTTCCCTATCCCTTGCAGCTGCTGGGTTCTCTTGTTCCTCAGCAAACTATACAGATGCTTCAAACTGGGGGTCAAAGGCTGGTTTAAAATGGGGTCAAAGGCTGCATAAACAGTAACTTTCTACTCTACTGCTACACCAATTAGGACTGTAGCACAAGTTTTGCAAGAACAGTCCTATTATTACTTATACCAGGCAGGGAGTTTCCAGCACAGGATGAATTGTCTTTGTTAGTCTCTTCTTTACCTTGTGGTTACTTCACATGTCCTTGGAGGGCTCTAAATTCTGGATTCCACGTGTCCAGATTTTAGTTCCCCCAGGATTTCTTCATTGAAGCTTCTCATGGTTAGTTTGGCAAAACTTAAAGTTTCAGTGGTCTAATGATCAACTCTGACAGTAACTGTCTGTGAAAACAAGCTTGGCACCAAGCTGACTAAAGTGGGAAATTTCTTGAACGAGGTGTTTGTTCCCTCTTGAGCCTCCTTTTGCTACGAGGGGATTTCTCTGATGGTTCCCTGTTGGCTTCCATTATCCCAGGAGTCCCTGGCTCACCTCTGTGAGACATCAGCTGTGCTCCAGTGTGGCTGTTCCATCTCAGAGTCACCTCAGAGGGGCCCTCACGGGTACCTTGTCCCTCTAAGTTTTTCATGTTATCCCACAGATTTCCCGGAACAAGCCTGATCTTGTGCCCCTCCCCCATCATGTCCCGTTTAGAGCCCTGGGACACTGTGGAACCTCATGGAACCAAGGGGCCACTGTGACACCACAGGACTTCATGGAACCCAAGAGACCCTGGGACACTGTGGGGGCTCATGGAACCCAAGGGACCCTGGGACACTGTGGGGGCTCATGGAACCCAAGGGACCCTGGGACACTGTGGGGGCTCATGGAACCAAAGGGACCCTGGGACAATGTCAGGAGCCTCGTGGTGCCCAGGGCTGAGGAATCCCATGGGTGCAGGTGGCTCAGGGAGCAGCTGCAGTTGGAGCTGTGGGATGAGCTCTGGGTGAGGGGCCTCAGACCAAAGGCCGTGAGCTGCTGACCCTGGAGTAGCCAAGGGAGAGGACACTTGGAGACAGGGCAGGAGCCCAGGACTCAGCAGGAAGAGCAGTTTGTGTGCTTGGAGTGTGAGGGGATAAAAACTCATAGAGGTTTTTGTTGGGGGTCCCTCCTTGAGGCACCAGCTCAGGCTGTTTCTGTGTTTCTTCACAAGAAATAAATTGTTTTATTGTTTCTAAGACATGAGACTCTGCCACGGGAAACCTGGGGTGGAAGCAGTGAGGAAACCTGGTCTGACTGTGAGAGTGGGGGTGTGAGGAGTCACAGGGGACCTGTCGGGTCACTGGAGCTGCTGCTGCTGGGAAGGGGCCTGAGTGTCAGCAGTGCCAGTCTGGGTTGGTGGGAGAGTGACTGCCAGGGAGTCTTGGGAATGGTGAGCCTGGGAAGTTGCCTTAAGAGTGTGAGGGGGATCTCGTGTGCAGAGACCCCCAGGAGCCCCCTGAGCCGCTCTGCTCATGGCAAGGATGCAGAGAAGGCAGAGTTACTGAACACCTTTGCACTGACAAGACCAACCCTCAGGGATCTCTGGCCCGGGAGACCAGGCTATAGGAATGTTGGAAGGAAGACCTTGCCTTGCTAAGGAAGATTGGGTCAGAGAACACCTCCAAAAACTCTACCCCAAGTCTGTGGGACACTTGATGACCTCCTGTCACCAAGGGGACCCTGTGACACAGTGGGACCTCGTGGTTATCAGTCTCTTCCAAAAGTTGTGTGCAAATATAGAGAGACAAAACAGGGGAGCCTGAGTGTGTTGATCCAAACTATTCCCATCTCACCTGAAGATGTCCCTGCTAACAGAGGTCCTGGTGTTCCCTCTGCTCTCTGGGCACTTGCATCCTTTGAGAGCTGCCCATCACTCTGGTAGCCAAGAGCACAGGGTGGGGGATCCCCTGGAGGGGGAGCAGAGACATCTTTCCAAGGTCACCTTGCTCAGAGCCCCATCCAACCTGGCCTTGAATGTTTGCAGGGATGGGGCATCCACCACCTCCCTGCAAATGTGTTCCTGTGTTTCAGCTTTCTCACTATGAAATATTTCTTCTTTATCTCTGGTCTGAACTTACACTTTTTTAGTTTAACTTCCTCACCCCCTGTCCTATTGTGACAGGCCCGACTGAACCCTTTGCCCACATGTCTCTAAAAAGCTGCCTTGAAGTACTGGAAGGCCCCAGGGAGGTCTCCCCACAGGCTTTTCTTCTGCAGGCTGAAGAGCCCCCACTCTCTCAGCCTGTCTCCATGCGAGAGGTGCTGCAGCCCTGGGATCCCCTTGGTGGCCTCCTCTGGAAGTGCCCCAAAAGGTGCGTGTCTTTGCTGTGCTGAGGAGCCCATGGAGCTGCAGGAGATGGCAGGGGAATCCCCCCAAGCCATTGCCATTGCGGGCGGGTGCGTTGCAGAGAGCCAGAGGAGCCCAGAGCTGGAGGCAGTACTGCAGGAGGGGTCTCAGCTGAGCGGAGCAGAGGGGCAGAACCCCCCTACCCTGCTGCCCACGCTGTGGGATGAGCCCAGGACACGGGGGGGTTGTGGGCTGTGAGCTCCCATTGCTGGCTCCCATCCTGCTTTTCATCCCCCACTATCCCCATGGCCTTGGATGCAGGGCTGCTCTCCATCCCTTCAGCCCCGAGCCTGGTCCTTGAGATCTGGGGGCATTTGACACCCACTGGCTCCTTTGATCCCCTTTTCCATCCCTCCCAGATCCCAGGGAAGGACTGAGGGACCTTGGCTGATTGTCCCTGACCCTCCCCTGCCCCGACACCAAGCTGTGCTCCTTGGGGACGGTGCTTGGACAGCCCCAGTCAGACCCTGTTTCCCGCTGTGCCCCCAAACTGTGCCAGCAGTGCCAGGGCCTGTCCCTGCCTGTGATCTCAGCATGGACACGCAGCAGGACTGTGACCAAGCTGCCAGAGCACTCAGGCCTTGCACCCACAGAGGTGCAATGACTCTTTCTTGAGCAGCTTCACCTCCCCTGGGCCCCTCCTCAGTCAACGTTCCTCAATTATCCAACAAACGAGGCACGAAGCAGAAAGGGGCAAAAGGAAAATCTTCCAGGTCACTGCCGGCTCCTGGGGAAAATGCAAGGCAAATAGTCAAGTCATTCAGCTGAGATGTTTTCCCAGCTGCCCCACAATGGTCTCTTGTGTGTGGTCAGGGGCCCGTAAGGATGGAAGGTGTTGCGGAACTGTGGCCAAAGGTGAGTGGAGAATTGAGGCTGTGGCAGGTGGCGGGAGCCCCCGCTCAGTGGCTGTCCTTGATCTGTGCCCACGGGGGTCCCAGCCCAGAGGGGCCTGTGAGGCGGGTGGGGAGGGAGGGAGAGTGGGGCGGGAAGGTGCCATCCTGCTGAGGGCCAGCGCTGGGCCCAGGGCAGGGCAGGGCCATCCCTGGGGACAGGGGCACTGGGGCAGCTGTGTGCCAGGGCCAGCCCAGTGTGGAGCCAGAGCCCTGCTGGGCTGCCAGTGCCTGGCCCCCCTGCCTGGGCCAGCTGAGCAGAGCGGGGCCCAGCTGATGCGGGAGGACACAGTGTGCCCAGCTGGGACAGGGGCAGGGCCAGCAAAGGGCATCTGCCCCTCTGGGCTCTGCTCGGGGAGGCCGTGGCTGGGCCTGCACCACTTGGGGGCTGCAGTGCCCGCAAAGGGGCTGGAGCCGGGCACTGCCACCACCCCAGCACTTCCCTGGGCCCAGCCCTTGTGTGCCAGGGCCAGCATTGCCCAGTGCTCCCCAGTGCCTGCCCAGACTGGAGAGCCCAGTCACCCACCTGTGCCCATTGCCCGTCAGCCCCTTTATCTCCCAGCTCCCTGTTTCCCTGATCCCGGGCTCCTGGTGCCCCAAGAAGGGGGGCAGTGCCAGCCCTGCATTCAGCCATGGGACTGGGGTGGGAACAGGGACAATTCTGCTCAGACCAGCCGGGTTTGGGGCTGGCCTGAGCTCTGGGGTGTCCCAGAGGGAAAGCTCTAGGAAGGGATGGGCAGGAGGACACAGGTGGATCAGGCTTTGGGGGCCGTTGGAGGATGGACTGAGCTGTGTGGGATTGTCCCCACAGGGTATGCAGCTGCTTTCAGCTCCCTGCCCACCCCCTTGGCACCCCCAGGGGCCTGGGCCCTTCCAGGGGCAGCTGCCCCGTGCAGGAAGCTGGAGGGATGCCGGGGAAGGTGGCTGGATGGGTGCCACAGGCGGGATGGACTCTGTGCCAGGGCTGGGCTTGTGGCCAGGGCTGGGGGCTGTGCCCAGCCGGGCTTTGCCCCGGGGGCTCTCGGGGAGGGGGCAGGGAGGCGTCCCGGCAGGGATAAATGTGCTCCTGCCCTTGTGCAGCCTCAGCCAGCGCTGCCCAGGCCCAGAGGAAGATGAAGGTCGCTGTGCTCAGCGTGGCCCTGCTCTTCACCATCCTGCTGCGCCCCCCGGCAGATGCCAAGGTGAGGCCCCCATGCCACGGCCATGGGCTCAGGGATGGGCCCCTTCCCAATCCAGGGGATCCCCCAGCACTCCCCAGCACCCACAGCCCTGGGCCAGGACACTTTCTTCTGGTCACAATTCCCTCTCTCCTTCCCCTTCCCACAATTCAACTCCTGCTGCTGCAGCTCCGCTTCCTCACGGGATGCTTGCACCCGGCTCCATCCTGGCACAGTCCCAACGCTTCCTGCTCTTTCTGACCCCAAATCCCACCTTTTAGGACCTCCCCATCCCATCCTCTTGGTCCCCTGGGGCATCTCCCCACCATCTCCTCTCTTTGCCAGCCAAGGCAAAGGCCCAACCCAAACTGGGTGGAACTGGGCCAAGCCCCACTGGAGTCCAAGGAGGACAAACAGGCCCAAGCTCCACCCTGGGCTCAAGTGGGACAAGGCCTGGCCAGGCTGAACTGGCACCAACTGGGAAATGCCCTGCCATGACCCCTTCCCAGGGCCTTTCCTCCAGGCTTTGCCCTCAATGCCTTGCCTTTCCCCCTGCACTGGTGTCCCCAGCTTGCCTGGGAGCCGCAATCCCAAAGAGCCCCGCTCAGCCCGGGGGGCAGCCGGGGCTGGAGGGGGTGGGGACACCCGTGTCCCCCCCAACCCCACAAGGCCAACCCCAACCAAGCCTTTGCTCTCCTCCTGCAGCCCTTTGAGGCCAGCGGTGAAGACTGTGGGGAGGTAAGTCTGGGAGTTGGGGGGCACCCAGTGTGGGAAGTGGGGGCACTTTGGGCCCCCCATCCCTTCCTGGCACTGGGGACACCCCAGTGACCAGTGACGTCTCCTTGTCTCTCTACAGGGAACCATGACCAGCGTGAGTACCAGGGCTTGTGCTGGGCCCAGACCCTCCCCTCTGGTGGCCACCACCCTCCAGGCCATCCCAGTGCTCCCCAGTCCACCCCAGTGTACACCGGGGAGGCCCTTCCTCAGGGCCCCCACTCTATTCCCACACACCCCAGTCCACCCCACCACACACACACAGGCCATCATTCCCACACCATTTCTTCCCTTCTTTCTCCTCTAATCCTTTCCCTGTCCCACTGCCCATGACACTTGTGTCCAGAAATCCCCTTCCTTGACCCCTCAGTCCCAAACCCCCTCCAGTCCCTTCTAGTTTTCTCCCCTTCCCCATTTCTCCTGCCCCCACCCCTGCCCTGCTTCATTCCCTGGGTCCCCTCCACTGCAATCCCTTCCTCCTCACCTGCATCCCTCACAGTCCCATCCCTTCCACACCCCAATGCCCATCCTGTGGGATCCCCAATTCCCCCCACTTCACCCTCTTTGGGTCCCCTCTTCCTCCCCCCACCCTCCTGCAGGCCCTGAATTCCCCTGGCTCTCCTTGTCTCCATCCCCACCCTGGGCCCTGCAGGAACAGGGATCCCAATGGGAAACTGGGTGCAGTGGGGCTGGGGGGAGCAGAAGGGATTTTCCCCCTCAGACCGGGGGCCAACCCAGGGCTGGGGGGTCTGGGGACACCCGTGTCCCTCCCCCAGCCCCACAGGGGCAAATCCTGCTTAAACCTTTGCTCTCCTTCCCCAGCCAGTCTGGGTTATAAAAGGACGTGGATGTATGGAGGTAAGTCCTGGGTTTGGGATGTCCCCAGTGTGGGATATGAGGGGAAATGTAGTCCCCCCATCCCTCCTGGGCCTTCTGACACCCCAGTGACCAGTGACACCTCCTGCTCTCTCTCCAGATAAGAGTCGATCTCCATCAAGTGAAGAGGTCTGAGGTGGGTACCTCGAGTTCTGCTGGGCCCAGACCCTCCCCTCTCATGGCCACCACCCTCCCCAGCACCCCACTGTGCACCAGTCCAGCCCAGTGTGTCCCAGTCCAGTCCAGTTTGCCTCAGTCTAGCCCAGTGTGTCTCTAACCCTGCCTTTGTCCCCAGCCCCCCGTGGCTGACCAGGTGGAGCTGATGCGCCAGTGATGCTCGGCTGCCTCTCTGCATGTCCAGGTGAGAAATATGGGAGGCTCCTCAGCCCCCCAAAGGAGCCTGGCAGGGCCCTGGGGAGTCCCTGAGCCCTCTGCAGTGGGCAGAGCTTGGGGACAGCAGAGGGACACGCAGGGGGCTGTCCCTGCTCCGTGTCCCGGGGCAGCTGGACAGAGCTGCCCCCAAGCCTTGCCTTGCACTGGGGGCTCTGCAGACCCCCAGGCTCACCGGGAGGGCAGGGAGGGGCTCGGGGAGGTGTCACAGCATCCCGGGCTCAGGGGCTCTGGGGGCCACATGGATCTCAGCATCCAATTCCCTTCTCCTGCCCCAGCTCCCTGCAGACAGACAGGGTGGGGACAAGGCCCCTGCCATGTCCCTGTGGACACTGGGGGTGACGTTTGGGGCTCTGTCTTTCAGGACTGGAAGTGGTGGTGACACCCATGTCCTGGCCCCCTCCAGCGGCATGAGGAGATGATCATCCCTGGAGGACCCCCCTGATCCCCTGGGTGCCCTGGCAATTTCCCTGCAAGAATCAATAAACCCCTGCAGCAAAACAAATGCTCTGTGTCTGTCTGGGTGGGTGTGTTCCCACATCCACGGGTGCCTTCCCGTGTCCATGTGTGTTCCCATGTCCCCTGGGGCACCCGGTGGTTTGGGGGCACAGTGGGAAACAGGGTCTGACTGGGGCTGTCCAAGCACCGTCCCCAAGGAGCACAGCTTGGTGTCGGGGCAGGGGAGGGTCAGGGACAATCAGCCAAGGCCCCTCAGTCCTTCCCTGGGCTCTGGGAGGGATGGGAAAGGGGATCAAAGGGGCCAGCGGGTGTCAAATGCCCCCAGATCTCAAGGGCCAGGCTCGGGGCTGAAGGGATGGAGAGCAGCCCTGCATCCAAGACCATGGGGATAGTGGGGGATGAAAAGCAGGATGGGAGCCAGCAATGGGAGCTCACAGCCCACAACCCCCCGTGTCCTGGGCTCATCCCACAGCGTGGGCAGCAGGGCAGGGGGGTTCTGCCCCTCTGCTCCGCTCAGCTGAGACCCCTCCTGCAGTGCTGCCTCCAGCTCTGGGCTCCTCTGGCTGTCTGCAACGCACCCGCCCTCAATGACAATGGCTTGGGGGGATTCCCCTGCCAGCCCTGGCATCTCCTGCAGCTCCATGGGCTCCTCAGCACAGCAAAGACACGCACCTCTTGGGGCACTTCCAGAGGAGGCCACCAAGGGCATCCCAGGGCTGCAGCACCTCTCGCATGGAGACAGGCTGAGAGAGTGGGGGCTCTTCAGCCTGCAGAAGAAAAGCCTGTGGGGAGACCTCCTTGGGGCCTTCCAGTACTTCAAGGCAGCTTTTTAGAAACATGTGGGCAAAGGGTTCAGTAGGGCCTGTCACAGTAGGACAGGGGCTTTGATGGTTAAACTGAAAAAGGGTAAGTTCAGACTAGAGAGAGGGTAGAAATATCTGATGATGAGAATGAAACACAGGAATACATTTGCAGTGAGGTGGTGGATGCCCCATCCCTGCAAACATTCAAGGCCAGGTTGGATGGGGCTCTGAGCAAGGTGATCTAGGAAAGATGTCTCTGCTCCCCCTCCAGGGGATCCCCTGCCCTGTGCTGTTGGCTACCAGAGTGATGGGCAGCTCTCAAAGGATGCAAGTGCCCAGAGAGCAGAGGGAACACACAGGACCTCTGTTAGCAGGGACATCTTCAGGTGAGATGGGAATAGTTTGGATCAACACACTCAGGTTCCACTGTTTTGCCTCTCTGTAGTTGCACACAACGTTTGGAAGAGACTGATAACCACGAGGTCCCACAGTGTCACAGGGTCCCCTTGGTGACAGGAGGTCATCAAGTGTCCCATGCACTTGTGGGGGTAGAGTTTTTGGAGGTGTTCTCTGACCCAATCTTCCTTAGCAAGGCAAGGTCTTCCTTCCAACATTCCTATAGCCTGGTCTCCCGGGCCAGAGATCCCTGAGGGTTGGTCTTGTCAGTGCAAAGGTGTTCAGTAACTCTGCCTTCTCTGCATCCTTGCCATGAGCAGAGCGGCTCAGGGGGCTCCTGGGGGTCTCTGCACACGAGATCCCCCTCACACTCTTAAGGCAACTTCCCAGGCTCACCATTCCCAAGACTCCCTGGCAGTCACTCTCCCACCAGCCCAGACTGGCACTGCTGACACTCAGGCCCCTTCCCAGCAGCAGCAGCTCCAGTGACCCGACGGATCCCCTGTGACTCCCCACACCCCCCACTCTCACAGTCAGACCAGGTTTCCTCACTGCTTCCACCCCAGGTTTCCCATGGCCGAGTCTCTGATATCTTAAAAACAGTAAAACAATTTATTTCTTGTGAAGAAACACAGAAACAGCCTGAGCTGGTGCCTCAAGGAGGACCCCCAACAAAAAACTCTATGGGGTTTTATCCCCTCACACTCCAAGCACACAAACTGCTCTTCCTGTTGAGTCCTGGGCTCCTGCCCTGTCTCCAAGTGTCCTCTCCCTTGGCTGCTCCAGGGTCAGCAGCTCACGGCCTTTGGGCTGAGGCCCCTCACCCAGAGCTCATCCCACAGTTCCAACTGCAGCTGCTCCCTGAGCCACCTGCACCCACGGGATTCCTCAGCCCTGGGCACCACGAGGCTCCTGACAGTGTCCCAGGGTCCCTTTGGGTCCATGAGCCCCCACAGTGTCCCAGGGTCCCTTGGGTTCCATGAAGCCCTGTGGTGTCACAGTGGCCCCTTGGTTCCTTGGGGTTCCACAGTGTCCCAGGGCTCTAAACGGGACATGATGGGGGAGGGGCACAAGCTCAGGCTTGTTCCGGGAATTCTGTGGGATAACATGAAAAACAGAGGGACAAGGTACCCGTGAGGGCCCCTCTGAGGTGACTGAGATGGAGCAGCCACATCCTCCTCTGGGGCATCACATCCATCCTGTGACATCAAACCTCTGCTGTGATATCAAATCGTCCCTCTGACATCACGTCCTCCCCTGTGACATCACATATCCCCTTGACATCACGGGGAGGATGTGATGTCACATAAAGGATGTGATGCCACAGAGGAGCTGTTATGTTGCATCTGATGTCAGAGAGGAGGATGTGATGTCACAGGAAGGATGTGATGTCTCAGGAAAAATGTGATGTCATATGATGGTTGCTACATTATAGAGAAGCTCTGATGGCATAGGAGAGATGTGATGTCACAGAGAAGAATGTGATGTCATAGGGAGGATGTGATGTCACAGAGGAGGAGTGATGTCAGAGATAAGGATGTGATGTCACAGGAAGGATGCGATGTCATTGAGAGATGTAATGTCATAGGAGAGTTGTGATGTCACAGAGGAGGATGTGATGTCATAGAGAAGATGTCATGCAATAGGAAGAAAGTGATGTCATAGGAGAGATGTGAGGTCACAGAGGAGGATGTGCTGTCACAAGGAGATGTGATGTCACAGTGCAGGACATGACATCACAGGGACAATGTGATGTCACAGAAAGGATGTGATGTCACCTGGAAGCTGTGATGTCATAAGGGTAGATGTGATGTCACATGAAGGATGTGATGTCACAGAGAAGATGTGATGTCATAGGGGGGGATGTGATGTCACAGGGGGGATGTGTTGTCAAAGAGCAGGATGCGATGTCACAGGGGAGGATGTGATGTCACAGTGGGGGATGTGATTTCACAAGGATGATGTGATGTCACGGGAAGGATGTGATGTCATAGAGGAGCTGTGATGTCACAAGAAAGATGTGATGTCTCAGAGGAGGATGTGATGTCACAGGGGAGGATGTGATGTCACAGGGACGATATGATATCACAGGAGAGGTTTGATGTCACAGGATGAATGTGATGTCATAGGTGAGATGCGATGCCACAGAGGAAGGTGTGATGTCACAGGGACAATGAGATGTCACGGAGGATGTGATAACACAGGGGAGATGTGATGTCACCGGAATGATCTGATGTCATAGGAGATATGTGATGTCACAAGAAGGATGTGATGTCATAGGGGAGCTGTGATGTCAGTGGAGCTGTGATGTAATAGGAAAGATGTGATGTCATCTGATGGATGTGACATCATAGAGGAGGATGTGATGTCACAGGAAGGATGGGATGTCATAGGAGAGATGTGATATCATGGGGAGGATGTGACATCATAGGAGAACTGTGATGTCACAGAGGAGGATGCGATGTCACAGGGGAGGATGTGATGTCATATGATGGATGTGACATCATAGAGGAGACATGATGTCATGGGGATGATGTGATGTCACAGAGAAGGATGTGATGTCACCGGAAGGATGTGATCTCATAAGGGAGTTGTGGTGTCACAGAGGGGGTTGTGACATCATAGAGGAGCTGTGATGTCACAGAGGAGGATGTGATGTCACAGAGGAGGATGTGATGTCACTGAGGGGGATGTGATGTCACAGAGGGGGATGTGATGTCACAGGAGAGATGTGATGTCACAGAGGAGGATGTGATGTCACAGGAGAGATGTGATATCACAGAGGAGGATGTGATGTCACAGGAGAGATGTGATGTCATGGGGAGGATGTGATGTCACAGAGGGGGATGTGATGTCACAGAGGAGCTGTGATGTCACAGGAGAGATGTGATGTCATGGGGAGGATGTGATGTCACAGAGGAGGATCTGATGTCACAGAGGGGGATGTGATGTCACAGAGGAGGATGTGATGTCACAGGAGAGATGTGATGTCATGGGGAGGATGTGATGTCACAGAGGGGGATGTGACATCATAGAGGAGCTGTGATGTCACAGGAGAGATGTGATGTCATGGGGAGGATGTGATGTCACAGAGGAGGATGTGATGTCACAGAGGGGGATGTGATGTCACAGAGGAGGATGTGATGTCACAGAGGAGGATGTGATGTCTGTGGTACTTTAGGCTGGGCCTTCCTTCATGACCAGTCTGTAACCCAGGAAGTGCCCAGATTTCCCCGCTATTCCCCACGGTTTTTACCTAAGCCGGGCTATAAGAAGAAAGGAGGAGAGGCCTTTGCCCTCTTTCCTTCCAGCTTTGGAGGTGCAGGTTCCCTGTGTGGAGTCTGTCGGGTTGGGGAGCGAGGCCTGGTAAGGCCCAGCCGACCTTGGCAGACGGAGGGTGCCGGGGTCGTTCCAGAGCCACTTTCTGTTGTGCCAAGGAGAGCAGTGGGATATCCTTTGCTAATTCTTTTACTTGTTAGATCTTGGGAGAGTGATCGTGTATATTTTATTTTGCTTTTGTTCCTTTTTTTCCTTCCCCTTCCCTTTCCCCTTTCCTTTTGAAATTGTACATATATTTCAATTGTATATAAGTGTAATATAAGTGTAAATATATTTATATTTATATATATATTGCTTCAGCTGTCTGCCTCTCGTTTTAGTTCTCTTGGTTTTTTCTCTCTTCTCCCTTGGTTTTGGGGTGGGGAGCTCTTGTGGTGAGGTTTGGAGACTTGGCAGGGAGCCAGCTTCAAACCACCTCAATGGGATTTGTTATTATTTGGGATTTATTTGGCATTTGGGATTATACGGGATTGGGAATTCTTGGGGATTTAGGGGTTATTTGGGATTTGGGAACACCTGGGATTTGCTATTATCTGGGATTTGGGAATATATGGGATTGGGAATTATTGAGGATTTGGGATTTATTTGGGATTTGGGAATTATTGAAGATTTAGGGGTTTATTTGGGATTGGGGAATATATGGGATTTGCTATTATTGGGGATTTAAGGGTTATTTGGGATTTGGGAACTTCTGGGATTTGCTTTTATATGGGATTTGGAACTACATGGGATTGGGAATCACTGGTGATTTAGGGTTTACTTGGGATTTGGGGTTTATTTGGGATTTGGAACCACATGGGATTTGGGATTTGGGATTTGAGTTTGGGGACCATTTGGGATTTGGGATCATTTGGGACTATTTGGAATAATTTGGGACTGTTTGGGACCATTTGGGATAATTTGGGATTGATGGGAACCCACGGATATTATGGATTAATTAGGGGTTAATGATTTACCCACAGCTATTATGGGCTAATTAATTATTAACATGAACCCCGGGCATTATGTGCTAATTAGGGGTAATTCTGGGGGATTTTGCCTCTAAAAACTCCAAAATTTGGCATCCAGAAGGTTTATTTTTGTCGTTTTAGAGGAGGTTTAAGGCAGAAAAGATGGAGGATTTGGCTCCACCCTCTCTTAACTCCACCCCTCCCGAATTTTGGGGACACCTCCCAAAACTTTTGGGGGGGTTTGCCTCAGAAAACTCCAAAATTTGAGGCCCAAAATGTTTATTTTTGTGTTTTTAGAGGAGGTTTTAAGGGGGGTAGGGTCAAGAGGGGGCAGGGCCACATCTGACCTCGCCCCCCGAATTTTAGAGACCCCTCCCAAACCCCCACCCCAAAAATTTGGGGTCTCCACCCCAAAAAAACCCCAAATTTGGGGTCCAAAATGTTTATTTTTGTTGTTTTAGAAATTTAAGGGAGGGGAGGGGTGGGCGTGGTCTCGGTGGGCGTGGCCAATAAACATCTCCATGGCAACAGCTCCGGGTGGTTTTTTGGAGGGGCTTCCACCCCCCTCCCTCGACCCCCCCCCAAGTTTTGGGGTTCCCCCCCATATTTTGGGGGAGCCCCTCCCCTACTTTAGGCCCCTCCTCCCCAGTTTTGGGACCCTCCCCAATTTTTGGGACCCCCTTTTGTCCCCCATCCAAATTTTGGGGTCCCCTCCCCCCAAACTCGGGGCCTCCCCCCCATCCCAACCCCCCAAATTTTGAGGTCTGCCCCTCCCCCCCATTGGGGGGACATCGGGGGGAGGGGCTGGATCCGTCACATGAAGAGACCCCCTGGAATGAGAGAGGGAAAGGGGGGACATTGGGGGGACACTGGGGGGACATTGGGGGGACATTGGGGGGACACTGGAGGGACGTTGGGGACACACTGGGGGGTCATTGAGGACACACTGGGGACACACTAGGGGGACATGGGGGGTCCCCACCTGTCACCTCCAGGGTGGCCCCGGTGACGTAGCCGCTGTCCCCCGACGCCAGGAAAGCCACCACGTCTGCCACGTCTGGGGGACACCGGGGGGTGGTGGCACCTCCAAGTGTCCCCAAAGTGTCCCTAAAGTGTCCCCAACTCACCCTCAGGGTCCCCCAGTCGTCCCAGTGGCACCATCCCTGCGAACTGAGAGGGGGACACACACACACACACACACAAGGGTCACCTCTGGTGTCACCTCCCCAGTGTCCCCCCTAAGTCCCCAATGTCCCCCAGTGCCCCCCAATGTCCCCAATGTCCCCCAATGTCCCCCAGTGTCCCCCAATGTCCCCCAATGTCCCCCAGTGTCCCCCAATGTCCCCAATGTCCCCCAATGTCCCCCCAATGTCCCCAATGTCCCCCCAATGTCCCCAATGTCCCCAATGTCCCCCCAATGTCCCCAATGTCCCCAATGTCCCCAATGTCCCCCCAATGTCCCCAATGTCCCCCAATGTCCCCAGGAGGGGCCACCCCCCCGCTGTCACCTTGTACAGCACTTTTGGGGGCACTTTGTCCGTATTGGGGGAGGTGACGATTTAAATCCCGGCAGGAGGAGATTGCAGCGTTCTTCCTCTCTGCTACTCCCCATCCTCTCCTCTCCTTCCCCCACCCTACCTTAACCACATTTTCTTTGTTCCGGGTCGTTCTTCCTTTTTCCTTCTCTTTCTTTTTTTTTTTTTTTTTTTTTTTCTCTTTCTTTTCCTATTCGTCTTCCGGATTTGGGGGGGGTCAGAGGGGTCCCTCCAACCCATGTCACCCCCCCCCAGGGTGTCACCGACTCCCCCCCCGGGTCACCAAACCCCCCCAATCTCATTTTCCCCGATTTCCCCCCAATTTTTCCCCATTTCCCTCCAAATTCCCCCCTTTTTCCCCATTTCCCAATTTTCCCCCCAGTTTTCCCCATTTCTTCCCCCTTTTCCCCCCAATTTCCCTCCAAATTCCCCTGATCCCCCCTCCAATTTTTCCCCATTTCCCTATTTTCTCCCCAGTTTTCCCCAGGTCTTCCCCCTTTTCCCCCCAATTCCCCAATTTTCCCATATTTCCCTCCAAATTCCCCCTTTTCTCTCCAATTTTTCCCCATTTCCCCCTTAAATTTTCCCAATTTCCCCCTCAATTTCCCCCCATTTCTTCCTCATTTTCCCCCAATTTTCCCCCAATTCCCCATTTTCCCCCAAATCCCCCAATTTTCCCCCAAATCCCCCCAAAATCCTCCAAATTTTCCCCCCAGTCCTCCAACTTTTCCCCATTTCCCCCCAAATTTCCCCA
The DNA here is from genome assembly GCF_003945595.2 of Pipra filicauda. NCBI lineage: Eukaryota > Metazoa > Chordata > Aves > Passeriformes > Pipridae > Pipra > Pipra filicauda. The sequence goes on from NW_024105182.1 coordinate 19,223, forward strand.
CTTTTCCTCCAATTTTTCCCCCGAATTCCCCCCAAATCCCCCAATTTTCTCCCTTTCCCCCCCATTTTCCCTTGTCCCCTCCCAAATGTCCCCAAATGTCCCCAGATGTCCCCCAGTGTCCCCACCTGGCCACCTCCTTGGCCACGCTCCGGGTCAGCCCCTCCACCCCCCCCTTGGAGGCCCCGTAGTTGGTTTGGCCCAAATTCCCCACCTGGGGGGGAGGGGACAATGACAAAGGGGAGGGGACACCCCTGGGACCCCCCTCGGTGTCCACAGCCCCCCCCAGTGTCCCCAAACCCAACCAATATTCGTGTTTCTGGGGGGTTTATCCCCAATTTTGGGGGGGTTTATCCCCATTTTGGGGGGTTTATCCCCAATTTTGGGCAGGGGGGAGGGGACAGTGACAAGTGACAATGACAAAGGGGAGGGGACACCCCTGGGACCCCCTCCAATGTCCCCAAATCCCCCCCAAAATTGGCGTTTTCAGGGGCTTTATCCCCATTTTTAGGGCTTTTACCCCCATTTTGGGGACACTGACCGTGACAAGTGACAATGACGGTGACAAGTGGGGGTCCCACCTTGGCCACCACGCTGCCCACGAGGACCAGGGAGGCCCCCCCGGGGTCCCCCGATGTCACCAAGGCCTTTGTCACCTCCTGTGTCACCAGGAACGTCCCCTGGGGGGGCAGCGGGGGGACATCGGGGGTGGCACAACCCCCCCAATGTCCCCAATGTCCCCCAATGTCCCCCAATGTCCCCCCAATGTCCCCCAATGTCCCCCAATGTCCCCAATGTCCCCCAATGTCCCCCAATGTCCCCCAATGTCCCCAATGTCCCCAATGTCCCCCCAATGTCCCCAATGTCCCCAATGTCCCCCAATGTCCCCAATGTCCCCCAATGTCCCCCCAATGTCCCCAATGTCCCCAATGTCCCCCAATGTCCCCAATGTCCCCCATGTCCCAATGTCAAACAATGTCCCCAATGTCCCCAATGTCCCCCCAATGTCCCCCAATGTCCCCCAATGTCCCCCCAATGTCCCCAATGTCCCCCAATGTCCCCAATGTCCCCAATGTCCCCCCAGTGTCCCCAATGTCCCCCCAGTGTCCCCAGTGTCCCCAGTGTCCCCTCTCACCTCCAGGTTCACCCCCAGCACCTCCCGGAATTCCCGCTCTCCCATCTCCAGGAACATCCGGTCGCGGGTGATCCCGGCACAGGACACCAGGACACGGGGGGGAACCCCAAAGTGCTCCTGGGGGGACATTTGGGGACATCGAGGGGTCATTTGGGGTGAATTGGGGAGGATTTGGGTCCATTTTGGGTGGATTTGGGTGGATTTGGGAATCCTGGGGTGGATTCAGGTTGGTTTGGGGCAGATTTGAGGGAGGTTTTCTTGGGATTTGGGTCCGTTTGGCTGCAATTTTCCAGGAACTTGGTGGGGATTTGATGGAAATTTGGGGAATTTGGGGGGAACTTGTGGGGATTTGGGAGTTTTGGGGGTGATTTTGGGGTGGATTTGGGTCTGGGTTGGGTGGATTTGGGAATTCTGGGGTGGATTTGGGTTAATTTAGGGCAGATTTGGGGGTTTTTTCCTGCAATTTGGGGGCATTTGGCTGCAATTTCCCAGGAATTTGGTAGGAATCGGATGGAATTTTGAGGAAATTTGTGAGTTTTGGGGAAATCATGGGGATTTGGGAGCTTTGGGGGTGATTTTGGGGTGGATTTGGGTCTAGTTTTGGGGATTTGGGAATTCTGGGGGGAATGCGAGGGAATTTGGGTCGATTTTGGAGGGAATTGTGGAGGTTTTCCTGCAATTTGGAGACGGCTGGCTGCGATTTTCCAGGAATTTGGTGGGAATCGGATGGAATTTTGGGGGAGTTTGTGGGAATTTGCAAGTTTTGGGGGAATTTGTGAGTTCTGGAGGTGATTTGGGGTGGATTTGGGTCTGGGTTGGGTGGATTTGTGGGGATTTGGGAATTCTGGGGGTGATTTGGGGAGGATTTGGGTCGATTTTGGGTGGATTTGGGGGGGCTTTTCCTGCAATTTGGGGCCGTTTGGTTGCGATTTCCCAGGAATTTTGTGGGAATAGGAAGGAATTTGTGGGAATTTGTGAATTCTGGGAGTGATTTGGGGTGGATTTGGGAATTTTGAGGGCGACATTGCGGATATCGGGGGTCACTCAGGGACACTGCGGGACACTGGGGAGGGTGTGACGCTATCGCGACATGTCACCGGTGGGGGGGAGGCGGCGACATTACCTGCACCCCCCTCACCATCCCGGCGACGCTTTTGGGATCGGCCACATCCACCTGGAAAGCTCCGTGGTCGGGGGGGCAGTTCCGGGGGAGCCCTTTCGCTGTCGCCGCCGCCCCCGACATGTCGCGATCGGCCACGGCCACGCGCGCGCCCTCGCGGGCCAGGCGGCCGCTCACGGCGCGGCCGATGCCGCTGGCGCCCCCTGGCGGTTCGGAGGGCCAATGAATAACCGGGGCCATTGAGGGGTATGGGAACCGCCCCTGGCGCCCCCTGGCGACCCGGACGACCAATGACTGCCCGATGGCACCAGTGGGGACCACTTTAACCAGTGACCCCTCCCGGTGTCACCAATAACCCCCCCAGTGTCACCAGTGGGGTCTGTGACCCCTCCCAGTGTCCTCCCAGTGTCACCAGTGGGATCTAGTGTCACCAGTGACCTCCCCCAGTGTCACCAGAGGGGTCTGTGACCATCCCAGTATCACCAGTGACCCTCCTAGTATCACCAGGGTCACCTTTAACCCCTCCCAGCGTCCCTCCCGGGGGTCTCCCCGCCCTAAGTTCCCCCCCACTCCTCCCCTGGGGGTCTCCCCTTCCCTCTCGCCCCCAAAACACCACAAAATCCCCCCCAAAACCCACCCGTGACCAGCGCCACGACCCCCGCCAGTCGCCCCGCCGAACTCCCCAACATGGCGGTGCCGGAAGTGAACACGGAGACGGAGGCGCGCACGCCGCGCCGCTCTGCCCGCACCAACTCTATCGTCAGTCCTCCAGCCGGAGTTTTTCGGCTTTGCCCGGGTTTTTTTCCCCCTTTTCCCGGATTTTTCCCCTCCCATAAACACCTGAATCCCATAAACACCTGAATCCCCTCGTGGCATCGCCAAGTCCTGGATTTCACCCTCTGGGCTCATCCAAATGTTTCCATTTTAATCCACCAACCGCATTGTTTGCTACAACCCTGAATAACAGTATTAAGAAAAAAAACACCTCGGGAATTCCAAAAATTCTCCCGGAATTCTGCGATCCGCACGTGTGGATCCCACCCCAACCTCTTGGGGCGACCCAGACCCCACATGCCGGATTTTAGGACGGGGGTGAGGCCGCGTTTTTGGTCCCAAATTGGGGGGGGGGGGGGGGGGAAGGTTGGGAATTGCAGACCCCGTTCCCGAGGGGATGATCCCATGGAAAACACAGGATGATCCCTTGAGAAAATTGGGATATAGCATGGAAAAAGAGGTCAGAAAGAGGTGTTTGGGGTGGGAATCAGGGAGGATTTGGGGGTCTCAATTTGGGAATTCTGGATCTCATTTCCAAGGGGATGATCCCACGGGAAAACTGGGATTTTGGGGTCCCAAGCCGGGAATTGCAGATCCCATTCCCGGCGGGACGATCCCGGGACGCTCCCGCGGGAATACTGGGACACTCCCAGGGGAACACCGGGATCCAGGGGGTCGGGAATGGGAGGCTTTGGGGTGGGATTCAGGGACGATTTTGGGAATTGTGGATCCTATGCCCAAGGGGATGATCCCATGGGAAAACTGGAACCACCGAGTCCAGAACTGACCTCAGCAGTTCCAGCAGCAGGGAGGAGATGGAGGGGGGCTTCAGGTGGGCAAACCTGACAGTGCTGACAAACAGGGAGACCACAGCCAGGTGAGGCAGGCCCGTGGAAAAGGCTCTAAAAAACCCTCCCCGAAGTTCACTCCCTCTGCTCTCTGCACTTTGGGGTTCTGGGGTCCCCCCGTTCAGACTGTTGCAGGTCTCTCGTGTTTTGGGGGCCCCCTCTCCGGGGTTCTGCCTTTTCCGGGCTGCTGGAGATGCCGGGAATCCCAGGGGTCCCCCCTCTCGGAGTCCCCTCTTCCAGGGGCCGGGAGTCCCCGGCCCCCCCACCCCTCTGGGCTCCCCCTCTCCGCGCTTCCCCTCCCGCCCCCCCAGGCTGCCGGGGGTCCCCCAGCTCCGCTGTCGCCCCTCTCTGCTCTCCCCACTCCGGGGGCCCTAAAAAAGGGGCTCGTCGCGTCCCCCCCCGCCGGCACCGGGCTGACAATGGGGGCGGCGGGGCCTGACCCCGCAACACCGACCCCCACCGCGGGGGGGGTCCCCGCATCCCCCCGCCCACCTCCCGCCTCTGCCGGGAACCCACCCCGGGATCCCCCCCAACAAAACCAAAACACCTCCCGGGGACCCCCCGAGGTCCCCCCGAGGGCCATTTGCGGCTCAGCCCCAAACATCCCCCCCAAAACCCCCCGCACACCCCCAACCCATCGCAGCCGAGCTCCCCCTCCCCGCCCGCTCAGGGGGGCGATGCTCCTCCTCTTCCTCCTCCTTTGCCTCTGCCCGCTCCTCCTCCCCCCGCTCCATCCCCGAGCCGGGAGCTCGAGGTGAGTTGGGGGGCCCCGATGGCAAAGGGGCAGAGGGGAAGGAGAAGAGGGGCTGGGAGCCCCAAAGTGAGCGAGAGAGGGGGTGGGTCACTGCCAAAGCAGCGGGGGGCGACGGGCAAAGGGTGGGAGAGGGGAAGAAGGGGAGGTGGGAGAGCGGCAAAGGGGTTCCCGTGGGGGTCCCTTCGTGTCCCCACAGCTCGATCCCTGGAGAGGAGGGACCCCCGGGCCCCAGCGGCTGATGGGGGCCGGGATGTTTGTTGGGAATTCCCGGCAGGCCGAACAAAGGCCCCGGCCACGCGTCGGGAACTCTTTGATTGTCCCCAACAGTGGCGGGAGTTCCCCAATTCCCGCCCCCCAAAGTGGGGAGATGGGAGAGGGGGAAGCCTGGGAGTGTTTTTGGGGTGAGTGTTGGGGCTGTCGGGGGGCAGAGTGCTGGGGAAGGGGGTTTTGGGGGATGCCAGGGCCGAGGAAAGGGGAGTGCGGGGCTCTGGAGAGGTGGGATGGGGGGTCCGGGGAGATCCCCTGGCCAGGGGTCGGCGGTGTGGGGGAAAGGGAGGTCCTGGGGGTTGGGAGAACGGCCAGAACCCGGGGTTCAGGGGGTCCCCCCGTGTTCCAAAGAAAAGGGTCCTGTGGGTTGTGGAAAAGGCAGGCCTGGGGGTGCAGGGGGTAGCAGCGTGAAGGAAAAGCAGGGCCTGGGGGCTGGGAGAGGCGGGCTGGGCGGGAAAGGGGGTTGCAGGGGGGTCTTAGTGCAGAATAAGGGGGTGCCAGGGGGTTCCTGTGGCCAGGAATGGGGGTTTGGGGTGTCCCAGAGGGAAGGCAAAAGGGGGGATGTAGAGACTGGGAGAGGAGGCCCAGGGGGTCTCTCGGGTCCTTGTGTCCAGGAAAGGAGGGTGCAGGGGCCTCCAGTGTGAGGGAAAGGGGGTTCAGTGGGTGGGGAGAGCCGGGATGTGCAGGAAGGGCAGTTCAGGGGGTGCCGGGTGTTGAGGAAAGGAGGGGTTGGGGAGTGGGAAAGGCAGGAGTGGGGGTGGAGGGGGTGGCAGGGTGAAGGAGAAGGGAGGGTGTGGGGACTTGGAGAGGTGGGATGGCTGGGAAAGGGGTCGCAGGGGCTTCTGGAGCCAGGGAAGTGGGTGCAGGGGGTGGTGGTCTGGATAAGGGGGTGCAGGTGGATCTGTTCTTTAGGAATGGGGCGTTTAGGGGATCCCTGGGCCACTCCAGGACCACTCTGCAGGATAAGGCAGGAGTGGGGAACTGGGAAGACAGGGAGATTTGGGGGTCAGGGTGGTCCCAGGGTCAAGGCAAGGGAGAAACGGGGAGAGCTCTGAGAACTGTGAAGGGGTTCCAGGGGTTCCTGGGGTCAAGGGAAAAGGAGGTCTGAGGGTGAGGAGAAGGGGGATGGCCAGGAATGGGGGGCCAGGGGTCCCCGGGGTGAAGGAAACGGGGATGGAGGGATGGTGAGAGGTGGGATGGTGAGGAAAATGGGGGCAGGGGGGTCCTGGAGTCAAAGAGAGAGGGGTGTGGGGTCTGGAAAACTGGGACTGGCCAGGCAAGGGGGCCCCAGGCCCGGAGGAGCAGGAAGAGGAGAAGGAACAGGCGATGGGGGCTGCTGAGACCCCTGGAGTGGGGAGAGCGGAGAGGGGCGATCCCGGCACCGCGGGACCCCCGTTAGCCTGGAAGGAGGGGGGGAACCTGCAGAGAGGGGAGGGGTGGGAGTGCAGGAACCCTGAAATGGGGGCCTGGAGAGGGGGTACCCGTGGGAGTCCTGGTACACTGAAGTGGGGAGCCTGGAGAAGGGCGAGTGGTGGGACCCCCATCAGCCCAGCCATGGGGAGCCCAGAGAAGGGGGACCCCTGGGATTTCTGGTACCCACAGCAGCCTGGAGAGAGGGAGACCCCATGGAGGTGGGACCCCTGAGAGCCCCAGCACCCCAAAGCAAGGAGTCAGGGGAGAAGGGACCCCTGAGGCCTCCAAAATCCCCCTCATCCCTAAGCAGGGGGACCCTGGAGAGGGGGGAACTGCAGGACCCCCAGCAACCCAGAGAAGGGGGTCCCTCAGAATACCAAAGTGGGAAGACCCCTGGGATTCCTGGGACCCCCAGCAGCCCAGAGAGGGCAGGACCCCGGAGAGGGGGGACTCCTAATACACGTGGGACCCCCAACAGCCCAAACAGGGGGGACCCCCAGAGCCCCAAAGTGGAGAGACCTGAGAGAGGGAACTCCTGGAAGGGTTTTTTTGGTCTGAACCTTGGAGTTCCGGGGGGGGGGGGGGGTTTGACTGAAACTTGGTGTTTAGGAGGTTTTTATGGACACAGGGTGCCTGGTGACTTCTAGAGATGGACTTGGGCGGGAGGAACCCCCAACCCAACACGCTCAGCCCTTGTTTTCCCCCCAGTCAGGATTTCTCCTTCCCAAAGCTTGGCCAGATGAAGGAGGCTGCGAGGAAGAGGAAGATGCCCTGGGCCCCCCGGGCAGGTGAGGAGGAAGTCAGTGCCCCTTTGCCCTGTCTTGTCCTGTATCTCCCAGCCCAGCATCGCCCCCGGCTGCAGGACAACCCCGCTGCCGCCGCCGTCCTGCCAGGGCCGGATTTGGGGGGATGTCCTTGGCCTTCCCTCTGGGCCGGAGGCAAATCCCCTCCCTGAGCTTTTTCCTTCCACTCCTTGTTCCTTTTCCTTCCTTCTTCCTGCTCCTTGTTCCTCCCTCTCCTTCCTCCTTATGTTTTTTCCTCTTTCTCCTTCTTCCTTCTCCTTCCTTTCTCTCCTTTCTCCTTTTTCTTTGTTCTGTCTTCTCCTTCCTTTTCATCATTCCTTGTCTCCTTGCTCCTTCCTTCTCTCAGGACCAGCGTGGCCAGCAGGACCAGGGCAGTGGTTCTTCCCCTGTACTTGGCACTGGTGAGGCCACACCTCGAGTGCTGTGTCCAGTTCTGGGCCTTCTTCATCTTTCCTTCTTCTTCCTTCCTCTCTGTGTTTCTTTTTCTTCTTGTTCTTTCCTTTCATATTCCTTCCTCTCCTTTTTCATTCTCTACCCTCCTTCCTCTCTGTCTTCCTTCTCCTCCCCCTTCCCTCTGGGCCGGAGGCAAATCCCCTCCCTGTCCTTCCTTCCTGCCCCAGGCCCCGAGCTGAGGACGGAGGGCACGGAGGACAAATCCCCCCGGCAGACCCTGGTGGGAGAGGCCGTTTTGAAGGGCTCCACGGCGCAGGAAGGCAGCGGGGAGGAAAAGGGCCGGAGATTCCCCCCAGAGGAGGGGCTCCAAAGGCAGCCCAGGGTGCTCTGAGGAGGAAAGACCCGGCCTGTGCCGGGAAGGCGGCCGGAGCTTGAGCCAGAGCTTGAGCCAGAGCTGCGAGCTGGTGGTCCCTGAGCAGCCTCCCAGCAGGGAGAAGCCCTTCAGGTGCTTGGAATGTGGGAAGAGCTTCAACAGCAGCTCCAAGCTTGTTGCCCACCAACGTGTCCACACAGGGGAACGGCCCTTCGAGTGTGAGGAATGTGGGAAGACCTTCCTCTATAGCTCCCACCTCCTCACCCACCGCCGGGTGCACACGGGGGAACGGCCCTACAAGTGCTTGGAATGCGGGAAGGGCTTCAGCGTCAGCTCCTGCCTGATCCGCCACCAGCAGATCCACAGTGGGGAACGGGGGCCCCGGAGGCCCCGGCCCTACAAATGTGGGGAATGCAAGAAAAGCTTTGCATGCAATTCTCAACTCGTCACCCACCAGCGCGTGCACATGGGGGAGAAGCCCTATGAGTGTGGGGAGTGCGGGAAGAGGTTTCAGAGGAGCTGACATCTCCTCAGGCACCAGCGGACGCACACGGATGAGAGGCCCTTCCACTGCACCAACTGTGGGAAGGGCTTCAAACAGAAACCCTACAAGTGTGAGGAGTGTGGGAAAAACTTCACCCAGAGCTATGCCTTGAGCACACACCAACGGACCCACCAGTAAGGGA
>NW_024105182.1:27835-68915 GCF_003945595.2 Pipra filicauda
ACTCCATCACCTGTTGGAGGACACACCTTGGGAACAGGCTTGGTGACCCACAGTCCCAGTGACCCACATTGGGAAGACCCCTGGCTGGTGGACTGTGGCAGGACAGTCCCAGCCTGGCCAGACCCAAGGTCCAATCAAGCTCATAATCAAGCTGTCATGCAAGATCAACTGCTGGAGCCAGGCTGTTGTCTTGGTGTTAACTCTGCTCAAACCATCCTGGTTGGTCCAGCGTTGAACACACACCCTGCTGGTTGAAGTCTGAGTTGACAGATAAGCTGAGAGCTGGCCTGGAAAGGTGGGCCTGGCACTCAATCACTTTATCCTATAAAAAGTCCAGTCCCCTCTCATGCAGTCGGGTTCTTTCTGACAAAACCCTCCCTGGGGGGTGTGTGGAGATTCCTCCTTTGGCTGGGGACGCCCTCCAAGGTCACTCCTTGAGGCTGAGAGGAAGATCTCCCCACAGGCATTGGTCTGGGTGAGTTACATCAGATCTCAATAATTATTTCTGTTTTCCAGCTTTAATAGAACTGCTTCAATAAATGCTTTGTTCCAGTGCCCTGTACTGCTTTATGCTATATTAGACTCTACGAGTAGACTTTTAGTGTTTATATTGTTTTAGTGTTTCTGTTGTGCAGTAAATAGTTCTGATTAAGGGTTTTTGTCTGATCATTTGTATAAAGTACATCATTCATTTTATATAAATATTCTTGTTTTGCCATCATTAAAACCTGTGGGACAAAGTGGTTTAAGAGCTCTGTAATTCCTTTAAATTCAAACACAGTCCAGGGCTAAGAGAGGATTGAGCTGCACCCAGACCCTTCCCTGGGAAGGAGTTCAGAAAGCCAGGGAGTCCTTCCTGCACCTCCAGACTCTCTGGCAAGGCTTTGCTTTTTAAAACTTTGTTCGAGCCTTCCACTCTCCCGTGACAGGGTCTCCACATCCTCCTGGTTCCCCTTGTGTCGTGGTTTGACCCTGGCCAGATACCAGGGGCCTGTTCAAACCACTCCACTACCCTCCTGTCTGAGTGTAAATAGACTGGAATGTTTTGCTAAGGAGGATGAGTGATGAAGTAGACCAAACTCCTCTCTCTCAGCAATTGTAAATCCAAATTAAGAGGCTCCAATTGAGGAAGTATGGAAAAAAGGAAGAGATAACAGCCCTTTATTAAAGGATATTTGTGTATTGGCAAAACCAGCAAAAGAACACAAAACCAACTAAACAATAATCCTGTGCCCAAAAACTCCCCTTCCAAAAAGGGAAACAGATTGATACTTCCCTGTGCTCTGGCGCAATTCCAATCCCGGTTGGCAGGAGCTGTTGGATCCCTGGAGGGGCGGGGCCTGCAGTGCTGGGTGTTGGCCAGCAGGGGGCGCTATTGGATCCCTGGAGGGGCGGGGCCTGCAGTGCTGGGTGTTGGCCAGCAGGGGGCGCTATTGGATCCCTGGAGGGGCGGGGGCCTGCAGGCTGGGGTTGGCCAGCAGGGGCGCTGTTGGATCTCAGGGGCGGGGCCAGCAGTGCTCGGTGTGGCCCGCAGGGGGGCGCTGTCGCTGTGGCTCCCTGGGGGGGGGTGGGCGGGGCCTGCAGTGCTCGGTGTTGGCCAGCAGGGGGCACTGTTGGATCTCTAAGGGGCGGGGCCTGCAGTGCTCGGTATTGGCCAGCAGGGGGCGCTGTTGGATCCCTGGAGGGGCGGGGCCTGCAGTGCTCGGTGTTGGCCAGCAGGGGGCGCTGTTGGGCCCCAGATCGCAGCAAAAGCCAAAAATGGAGATTTTCCCCCCCCAGGACGGGAAGGGGAAAAGGGGAAAGAAGGGCGGTTTCTTTCCCACTAAACTCACGCTGGATCCCTGGAGGGGCGGGGCCTGCAGTGCTGGGTGCTGCCAGCAGGGGGCGCTGTTGGATCCCTGGAGGGGCGGGGCCTGCAGTGCTGGGTGCTGGCCAGCAGGGGGCGCTATTGGATCCCTGGAGGGGCGGGGCCTGCAGTGCTCGGTGTTGGCCAGCAGGGGGCACTGTTGGATCTCTAAGGGGCGGGGCCTGCAGTGCTCGGTATTGGCCAGCAGGGGGCGCTGTTGGATCCCTGGAGGGGCGGGGCCTGCAGTGCTCGGTGTTGGCCAGCAGGGGGCGCTGTTGGGCCCCAGATCGCAGCAAAAGCCAAAAATGGAGATTTTCCCCCCCCAGGACGGGAAGGGGAAAAGGGGAAAGAAGGGCGGTTTCTTTCCCACTAAACTCACGCTGTCTGTGCCTGGCTGTGGTCAGGACTCCCCTTTTTTCGTCCGTGAGCACAAAACTCTCCGATGGAATCTGAGCAGATTGGGGCTGGAGACAGAGCAGCGTGCAGGCAAACGAGGCCGGAGAGCAGCCAGATGACCAGGTCGAGAGCAAAACGGCCTCAGAGCTTTTTCCCACACACACACCCCTTGCCTCCGTTAAGGCAGAAAGTGAAGTGCCACTTTCCAAGGAGAGGAGGGGAGAAAAAACTCCCCATGCTCCCCCCCCCAGCCCCAGAGAGAGCTGTCAGGCTGGAATGTAGTTCTGCCAGCCAGCTCCTTTGGGTAGGTAATCACCCAAGGCAGAAAGAAAATTCCCGTTCGGTTTTTTAGAACAAGTAAACCCATTACACTGGGGAACAAATCCCCCAGTGTATTTCTCCCATCTCTACACTGTCATCTCCTTTGAACACCAGGCTGGGCAGGGATTCTTACTGTCATTGGATCTCTGTGAACACAAACGGAGCTGTCCTTGGGGGCTGAATGACTGCAAGGCTCATAAGTGAACACAGCAGTGAGGACTTGTGCTCCACATCCCAGCAGCTGTGCCACAGGGAACTGTGTTACTGGTAAATTTCCTTGAATCTGGCGCAGTGCTACAGCAGAGCCCATTCATCCTGGGTTTGATCCTACTAATCATCCTACTAACTGTCATCCTGGTTTTGCACCTACTAATTTTCTTCTCATCGAAACCCCCTTTCCATACTTGTTGGGTTTAACAGCCTTTGCAACACCTTGCAAAGTACAGTGACACAAAAGAGCTGGTTAATATTCAAGGATCACTTCCATCAAGCTCAAGAGAGTTTCATCCTAAAAAGCAGGAAATCAGGCAGAAATTCCAGGAGGCCTACATGGATGGCTTGACAAGGAGCTTGTTGTTCAAACACAAAAAGGAAGCTTACAGAGAGTGGACGCAAAGAAAGAAAACAGAAATGTTATCTGGGCATGCAGGGATGAAATTGGTAAAGCCAAAGCCCAAATGGAACTGAATCAGGCCAGTGATGTCAGAGACAACAGGAAGGACTTCTTTAAGTCTGTAGGTGACAAAAGGAAAAGCAGGGAAAATGTGGGCCCATCTCTCAACAAGATGGGGCAGCTTGTTCCACAGGAGAGGAAAAAAGCAGAAATACTGAATGTCTTCTTTGCCTATGTCTTTCCTGGCTTTTCCTAACCTTCAGGGATCAGGACAACTGTCTCTAGGAAACCCTGTTCCAGAACAGGCCTTGGACTAGAGCACCTTAGTCCTTCCGTGATTCTGTGCAGAGGGTGAGCAGTGGCCACCAGCAGAGCAGGGCCATACCCACAGTGCAGCCTGTGCCAAAGCACACACAGCATAGAGGGGCTCCTCCGCCAGAACCAACGGCAGTCGCCATCAAGACTCCAGGATGTGTCCTCGTTTTCTTCTGTTCCCCCTGCTGGCTTTGCTTCTCCCATTCCCCCATCCCAAGGCTGTCCCCTCTTCTTCCCTCTGCTTGCCTTTGGGACAGGTGGGGACCTGTCCAACTTTGGCAGAAAGGGCTTGGCCGCCACAACTGTCCCGACATTTGAGGAGAACTGCTGCGTTTGGTGACAGAATTGGAGCTCTTTGGGCCTAGGTGGGAGGGATGAGGAGAGTCATATTTTTGAAGGCGTCTTAAGGCTTTCTTCCCGGGCCGGGAGTTAAGACTTCTCTCTCTGCCCTTGCTCTGAGTGCAAATCAGTCCAGCAGACATCTTCAAGGCTGAAAGAGAAGCCAGGCCTGAAGGCTGAAGAGCTGTCCTCTGCTCCCTTCAGCTCTGCTCACAGCTGCATCTTCAGCCTGTCCCAGAGGCCAGGCAAATGTGTGCCTTCCTCCGGGAAGGCTTGAAGCACAGTGGTGTTAAGATCATGGCCTCCAGGTGAGCTATTGCTGCTACTCAGTTGCCAGACTCTTGCAGTGCTTTCGAGCCCTCCTCTTTGTGTTCTGGGCAGAGATAGTGGGTTCCTGGTAAAGGCAAATCCCTGATCCTGTCCTGCCCTGCTGTGTGTCCCTCTGCCTGTGTGGTGTTGTCTGGTGGGAGGAGCAGAGCAGAAATTCACTGTTGGCATCTGGCAAAGCAGCAGGAGAGAGCAATTGTGAGGGGGAGAGGGGGTGAGGTGTCTGCTCTTCAAGAGGGACAAGACAAAGGAGTTGGGGAATTGTCCTGGAACTCTGGCCTGGCAGGCTTGGAGCGCTGGGTGGGCATTTCTTGAGAGCTGTGGTGGCCCCACTTCCTCCTGAGCCTCATTTGATGGCAGTGTGTCCAGAGGCAGCCCGGCTCCAGGCTGAAGCAAAAAGCCAGAGCGGGTGATGCGGGAGCTGCTCCAGCGCCTACCGCAGCCTGCAGCCCGGTGGGAGCGTCCCGGGCCCTGCCCCGGGGCGCCCTGAGGCGGGGCAGTGCCCACTCCCGCCGGCCGCCCTCACAAGGCCCAGGCCGCCTCCTTCCCACAAGGCCCAGCAGGGCCGCCCTCACACCTGCCCCGCCCTGCCCTGTCCCACCCGGCCCCACCCTGCCCCGTGGCCTCTGTCACACCCCACGCTGACGTGCTGAGCCTTCCACCAGCCATTGTGACGCCACAGGCGCCAGTCGGGCACGGCTTTGTTGGTGCCCGCAGCCGGCGCTCAGAGCTGCTGGAGCCTCTCGGGGAGCAGCAGCACATCCCGCTCGGGGAGCATTGCGCGCCTGCATCGCCGTCTTGGCAGCTGCAGGCCACGACCACTGCGCAGGGCGACCTCGTCTGCCTTGTGCTTCATACCCTCTGCCCGTCCTTCTTCTCGTCCCCTTTTGTCACCCTCCCCCTAAACCTCGCCCCGTCCCATTCCTCATCCCCACTTGGCTCCCGGCAGCCCGCCGGGGCCTTCTTGCCCTTCCTGCTGCTGGGAGCTCCAAGCAGGGCCATGCCGTGGCTTCTGAGCAAGAAGCGACGGCAGTCGCCCTCCAGCAGCCCCAGTGGGCAGCCCTGGGCTGCCACCAGCTCCAGCAGCGCCTCCCAGCTCCGGGAGCAGGGGCTGGGCAGGCTGCACCGCGCGGCCGCCCGCGGTGACCTGGGCTGGCTGAGGCGCTGGCGCTGGTACGTCAAGGTAGTCGGCATCGACAGGCCAGACCAGGAGATGCGGTGAGTTCTGGGCCACGCTGATGGCACACCTTGGCTGTTCCTGAGCCAAGCTGCAGTAGTCCTCGGCAGCCCTCTCTTAGGGACAAGGCTTGAAAAGTGACATTTGCCCTGTCAGCTGGGACAGGGAACTCTTGAGCTTTTCACTGCTCAGAGCTGCCGGCCGGGCTCCAGCGCTGCTGCAAACGCGTCTTGCCCACCTGCCCCTTGGCCGTGCTCTCTCTGCAGGGCTGTTCTGCAGCTGCTCAGCCCTCACCTGTTCTCTTCTGCCCTCTGGCTCATCAGGGCAGGGTTGCAGCAGCAGCAGCAGCAGCAGCAGCAGCAGCAGCAGCAGCAGAGTCCGGGCAGGGTCCCCAGGGTGCTGGGTACAGACACAGCTTGGGCTCGTCCTTTGTCTGTCTGGGTTAAGAGCATCTGTTTAATTTTTAGGACACCTCTGCATCTGGCTTCAGCCAATGGCCATGCAGATGTCGTCAGATATCTGCTAAGAAAGAACAGCCAGCCCAACCTCGCTGACAGCTTCAAGAGAACGGCCCTGATGAAGGTGTGTGCAATGCCTTCTGAGCTTGGAGGTGGGGCTTAGTGCTGGGGTGTTAAAGGGGAGGTGTCTGGCAGGATTCCTTGCAGGGCAGGGCCATAGAAACACGCCTATTGCAATGGGCAGGGCACAGCCTCTGTTAGCTGATCTTTGCAGATGGTCTTCTATGGCAGCACTCAGGAGCTGAGGGAGTTGTGAGAGAGGGGGATGGAAAAGTTGGAAGCCTTTCCCTTTTGGTGTGTTGTTGCCAGGCAGTCCAGCAGGAGCAGGAAGAATGTGTTGCTGTTCTGCTGGAACACGGTGCCGACCCCAATCTGGCAGACGCTGACGGCAACACTGCCCTTCACCTGGCTGTGCTCTCTAAAAACACAGCTGTAGCAGGGCTGTTACTGGAGCATCATGCCAACAGTGATGCTCAGAACCAGGTAACCTTGGCACGTGGCTAAAGCTGCTCTTTCCAAGAGCTGCAGAGCTTGTCTGTGTCTTTCTAATGGGGATTCTTTCTCCTTTTAGTGGGGATTTACCCCCTTGAAACTTGCAGCCTTGCAACAGCACGAGGAGATTCTGGAGTGCCTTGTGAACAAAGCAGCTGACAGGCCTGCTCAAGCCCAGGGGGAAAGGTGAGGGCTTTGTCAAAACAGCCCCCGGGTGTTCTGGGTAGTCTGCAAGTGTGACCCAGACGAGGGGCGTGGCAATGAGCTGGGCAAAAGAAGGAGCAGCCCCGTGGAAGCAGTTCCCCGTGGGACTGGTAAATGCAGGTCTGCCCTTGGCTGCTCTCGTACCTCAGGGGCTCTCGTCCTTTGCCCGCTGAGGTCTGCAAGAAAGCCTTGTCTGTGGTGCCCTCTCCCCACCCAGAGCCAGAGCCCCGGGGAAACTTGCCAGTAGCTCAGCAGCGTGGCTGCTCTGCAGGCCAGGGGGGGTTAAGGCACGGCAGAGTTGGGGCGTTCAGTGCTCTGAAGGGAAGCGTTGGGGGAAAGAGAAGCAACACTGTCCCAGGGGACACGAGGGGCTCCGAGCACAGAAGGAGAAAACTTCCTGCCATGGAGATGGTCAGGGGGTCGAAGGGCTTGCCCTGGGAGTTTATGCAGCCACATCAGGGGGGATTTTGAAGAGCAGTGCAAGGAGCCCTGAACAGCAAGGCCTGAGCTGGTAGCTGAGGCTGCTTTAGGGAGGCCCCTTGTAAGAGAAATTCTCCAGTGCTTCCATGGACTTGGCTTTGCTTTCCCGGAGCTTGTAGGAAAGGGCTGTTTTGGGAGCAAGCAGGGGAAAACTGATGCAGGGTCAGACACGTTTCTGATGAAATTTTGCATGCTTTAGGAGTGCTCTTGTGGTTCCTGGAAGCCATGGGGCTCACCTGGAGGAAGATAATCTGCGCTTGCAGGAGGAGCTGGACAGGGCTGGCGCGGAGGTATGGAAAGCCTGTCCCCACAGGGAGAAACCTGGGGGTGCCTGTTGCTTCCTATCCATCCTGAAAACGGACAAAACAGTGCTCAGTGTGTTCATTGGGGAGCAGAAGTGAAGCTTTGAAGGGACTTGAATGGAGTGCAGTTCTTTGTGTAGAGGGGATGCACACAGACATGCAGCACCTGAGTTCTTCAGCAGCAGCTGGCTCCTCTCTGGAGAAGCTCCCCTGACAACTGTGGATTCTTCCCGTGGTTTTACAGCTGCAGGAGGAGGAAGAAAAGCATCTTCAGTCTGAGCATTGTGTTCCTGACTTGAAGAGTGCCTTGGATGCCAAGAAAAGAGAGGCAATAACTTCCTCCCAGAAACTGCAGGACCTCCTGGAAGAAGACGCGCAAGAGTAAGAGAGGAACCCAGTGAAGCGAGGGGTCTGTGGCTTTGGGGATTGGGTGGAAACAGGGGGAGAGTCAGTGGGATTTTGAAGGACACTTCTGCTGTGGCTTCTGTTCCTTAGCACAGTTTGTCTGGCATTGGATTTTCTGGTCATAAGAGCTGTATTTCTTCTTAAGCTTTGCAAGTGAGAACAGCAGATTGGAAGGCACTGTCCAGCAGCCAAGCGAGAGCGTTGAAGCCCTTCCGAGAGCCCTGCAAGCCTCTGCCTCAGTAAGCTGGTCCTAAATTTGCCTTTTTGTGACTCTTGAGCCTAGTTGCCTATTTCTGTGGGGCAACTGTCAGATGAAGTTTTCCTGCAGAGCCTGGGGAGCTCAGTTTCTGCCTTCTCCTCAGCAGAGGCTGCTCAGAAAGCAGCCTGGTCCTTTCCCCAGCTGCTACAAAAGCCCTGAGGGTATTTGGTGTGCTGGACACTGGAGGAATTCTTAGATTCTAAATGAGGAGTTTCATCCTGAGCTCCAAGGGACCCAGAAGTATTGTTGCCAGAAGTGTCTCCCAAATTCTTAAGTAGGTGTAAAGTTTCTTCTTTCTGTCGGGGAATCTTTCAGGTGTTTTCTAGGCTCGTTTCCAGTAGATGATAAATACAGTTGCCATGGCCACCCCCTTGAGAGGTTTTCCCAGAATTCACTGCCTTTAGATCACGCTGAGTTTTCTTTTCTTTTATTTCTCTGTGCACAGGGTGGTGAACTTTCCCAGCAGCTGGACATGGAGCCTGGAACAGGCATGCAGCTCGAGGCCCTAAACCAGGCTTTGCAAGAAGAGCTGTCCACTCTGCTTGGGAAGTGTGAACAACTGGAGAAGAGCAAACGTCAGCTGCAAGAAGAGGTGACAAAACACCACCATCATTTGGAGACTTTGGTGCTGGATTGCAGCCAAAGAGAACAATGTACAGGAGAGGTGGCAGAAGGAGCTGACCAGGAAAGAAGTCCAAAGCTACAAGAGGTCAGCCTCGTTTTGCAAGTAAGTGAATTTCTCCCCAGTGTCCACAGGCTCTTCATTAGGAGCTTTGAAGCAGAGTGCTCATTTGGGCTTCTTTCCCACTGCAAAGAATTGTTTGCCCTGGTAGCTCCTGGGTTCTGCCTTGATTGCTGCTGGGAGTGAGGAGGCAGAGCCGCCTCTCTGAGTCAGGCTGGGCCCTTGAAAGTGGGTGTGTGCAATTTTGTGCTGGGCAGAGCTCTCTTTTTCTTGTGGTGGTTGAAGGTGCACTGTCTCCTTCAGGCACAGGCAGCCCACCAGGCCCCACTAGGACAAACTGGAGACATTCATTGTGAATCCATGAGAATCCAGTTGGAAGAAAGAATTAAAAATCTGGAAAGTGAATTGGAGAGGGTCAAAAACACCCAACAAGAGAGAGCTTCTCGTAAAGAAGCAACACAGGGAGGGATGGAAATGTACAAAGAGCTGTATGTGGAGGAAGTGAAAACCAGAAGATGCCTGGCCAAGAAACTGGAAAGGTAAGTCCTTGCTTGTTTGGAGTGGTAATAAGAGAGTCCTTTTTCTTCCTGCATTTTCCTTGGGAATCCATCTTCTCCATCTGGCCAGCATTATTGCCCTCCATTGGCCAACAGGGTCTGATGGAGTTGCCAAGACCCTCTCCTTGATATTTGAAAAGTCGTGGCAGTCAGGGGAAGTCCCAGGTGAGGGGAAAAAGGGAAACCCACTGTGCCCATCTTTGGAAGGGGTAGAAAGGAGGGCCCTGGGAACTGCCAACGTGTCAGCCTGCCCTCTGTGCCTGGGGAGGTGATGGAAAAGATCCTTCTAGAAGCTCTGTCAAGGCACATGGATGACAGGGAGGTGATTGGAAGCACCAGCACAGCTTCGCCAAGGGCAAGTGCTGCTTGACCAACCTGGTGGCCTTCTAAGATGGAGTGACTGCCTCAGTGGACAAGGGCTACCCATGTCATCTCCCTGTCATTCTGGGAAGCCTTTGACACAGTCCCCCACAACATCCTTCTCTCCAAAGTGGAGAGAGATGGATTGGATGTGTGGACTGTTAGATGGATAAGAAATTGGGTGAACAGTGCCATGCAGAGGTGGTGATCAATGGCTCAGAGTGCTGAGGGCCATCAGTGCCGAGTGGTGTCCCTGAGGGGTCTGGATTGGGCCCAGTGTTCTTTAATGTCTTCACTAATGATCCAGAGGAAGGGCTGGAGTGTGCCCTCAGCAAATTTGCAGCTGCCACCAAGCTGAGGGGTGTGGTTGACACAGGTGATGCCACCCAGAGGGCCCTGGACCAGCTGGAGAAGTGGGTCCATGGCAATCTGCTGATGGTTTACCAAGAGCCAGTGCAAGCTGCTGGCCGTGGCTCAGGGCAGCCCCTGTATCAGTGCAGGCTGGGGGATGAAGAGGGGCAGAGCAGCCCTGCCGAGAAGCCCTTGGGCTGGAGGAGAGGCCGGACATGAGCCGGCGATGTGCGCTCGCAGCCCAGAGAGCCAATTGTGTCCTGGGCTGCGTCCAAGGCAGCGTGGCCAGCGGGTGGAGGGAGGGCATTCTGCCTCTCTGCTCTGCCCTTGGGAGAGCCCAGCTGGAGGGTTGCATCCAGCTCTGGGCTCCTCAGCACAGCAAGGACCTCCAGCTGTTGGACTGAGTCCAGAGGAGGCCACCAAGGTGCTTGGAAAGATGGAGCACCTCTGCTAGGAGGAAAGGCTGGGACAATTGCAACCCTTCAGCCTGGAAAAGAGGAGGCCTTGGGGTGACCTAATTGTGGCCTTTTGGGGTGTGAAGGGAGCCCACAAGAAGGATGAAGAGAATGCATTTAAAAGAGCAGGTAGTGAGAGGACAAGGGGGAATAGCTTCAAACGGAAAGAGAATAGGTTTAGATTTGATCCTGGGAAGAAATTGGTTGCTGTGAGGGTGGTGAGGAACTGCAACCGGTTGCCCAGAGAAGCTGTGGATGCCCCTTGGCTGGAAGTGTTCAAGGCCGGGTTGGATGGGGTTGTGAACAAGCTGGTCTGGTGGAAGGTGTCCCTGCCCAGAGCAGGAGGCTTGGAACTGGATGATCTTTAATGTCCCTGCCAAGCCAAGCCATTCTAGGCTTGGATGCTGTCTGTGCTGTTTCTGTGAGACTGTGGGGGAAAGGCTGGTTCTTCCTGTGTTTCATGGTTTTCTTCACTGATTTGCTGTGCAGGCTGGAAAAGCTTCTGAGGACAGAGAGCAGGAAACTCCGGGTTAATGAAGAGAAAGGAAGTCAGTCCCAGCTGGAAGAAATGAAGAAGAGATATTCTGAAAAGGTCAAGGAAGTTGATAGATTCCAAAAAGAGGTGAGCTGTGCTCGGGGTGGGGCTCTTTGGTTGTGGTGTTCCTTCTTTTGAAAGCTGGGAGATGCTTTCCCTCTATTTCTTGTCATGTGGATGTTTTTATTCCCTTGGCTGCATTTTGGATGTGATGGGCTTTTCTTAATGCTCCTCCTGCTGTTCCAGTGGGAGATGACTCGAACTAATCCGGGGTAGTTCTCCTTCTGGGGAAAGATGCAAATGTTGAGGGCAAAGCAGTAGGTGTAAGGGCTGATGGAGGCCAGGCTGTCCTGCAGAGGAGGGGCAAGCCAGGAGTGGCAGCCAGCCTGGCAGGGTGCGTGAGCTCCCGGGCCAGGGAGCCGTCCCACAGGCCCTGAGCAAGAAGAGCAGAACAGGTCCCCTGAGAGTGAGCGGGGTCAGCCAAGAGTGCAGATCCCCCGGCTGGGCCTGAGGGATGGGCAGGTCTGCCGTCCTGGCAGGACATCACGTCCCTGGGCTGAGAGCAGTGGGGCCCAGCTCAGGCCTGGCTGCAGCTGGAGGGAGGCTGTGACAGCGTCCTCTGGGTGTGACAGATGAATTGCTGCCCTGGCAGAGAGGGGAGGAACAGCGCTGTCACTGGCAGGGCACCATCAGCCCCTGAGCCCTGTCTCAGGCACGAGCTGAGCAGGAGGCACTTGAGGTTTGGCTTTTCTCCACAGTGTTGTTGCTGCCCAGGGCCCAAGGAGGACAGGGGCCTCCCAGGGGAAAATCTGTCCCTTCTTGCTCACGGGGAGCTGTTTCAGCCCATCCTGTGGCGGGGAGCCAGAAGGGCTGTTCCAAGCAGTGCTTTTGAGGCTGCTGTGCCTGTGCAGCAGTGGCACAGAACCTCTCATCCCTTCTCCGCTCGTCACTCGGATCCGTTGCTAAAGCGGCGTCTGTCAGAGCCACGCTTGGGTTTGAAGGCATCCCTGTAGAATGGCTTCCTGCCTTTGCAGTCATTCCTTTGGAGTCCAGAAGCTTGGAGCATTTTTGCATGAGGAACTCCAAAAGGCTGGGAAGCTGAGGAATCCTATGGCAAATGATGGGAAAGCTGTTCTTGCTGGAAAAGAAAAGCCTGGTTGCACTTTGTGTCTAGTCCTGAGTCAACAGATGATGAATAAAGTCTCCCTGGGCACCCCCTTTTGAGGTTTTCCAGGAATTCACTGCCTTTACACCACGCTGAGTTCCTTTTTTTATTTTCTGTCTGCAGGTTGCTGAACTTTCCCAGCAGTTGGACAGGGAACGTGAACAGTGCACGCAGCTGGAGGCCAAAAATCAGGCTTTGCAAGAAGAGCTGTCTACCCTGCGTGGGGAGTGCGAGAACCTGGCCATGGACAAATGCCAGCTGCAAGAAGAGCTGGCAAAACTCCACCATCATTTGGAGACCAACGTGGTGGATCGCAGCCAACTCGAACAGTGTAAAAGAGAGGTGGAAGAACAAGCAGACCAGGAAATAAGACAAAAACTCCAAGAAGTCAATGAGTTTTTGCAAGTAAGTGAATTTCTCCCCAGTGTCCACAGGTGCTACGTAAACTTCTCTTGTGGCCATGGTGTTTGGGCTTTTTCTTTTGCTCCTGTGTTCTGTGGGTTAGCTTCTGTCTTTGCTGAAGGCAGTGGCAGAAGGCAATCTGGTTGGGCAGGAGTGCTGTCATGGGTGTGGAATGTGGCGGCAGGTCCCTGAATGCAAAGGCTGCCCAAGGCAGATTCCCACTTTGCAGTGCTTGGGGGGATCTCTGTGCGCTGCTCTGCTTCTCACTGCTCATCCTTGAATGGGTTTGGCAACTTGCAGCTGTCATGGCCAGACCTACAGGTGCTGCTTTGTCCTTGGAGGGGGTGAAAGTGCTCAGAAAAGGAGTCACTGAAATTCCAGGGATGGGAGGGAGGGGGTGGAGGTGGGAGGTGCTCTTCTTGTCTTTGAAGAATCCTTTTGGACATGCCCTGTCCTACAGACCCAGTGTCTCTTCATTAGGAGCTTTGAAGCAGAGTGCTCATTTGGGCTTCTTTCCCACTGCAAAGAATTGTTTGCCCTGGCAGCTCCTGGGTTCTGCCTTGGTTGCTGCTGGGAGTGAGGAGGCAGAGCCGCCTCTCTGAGTAAGGCTGGGCCCTTGAAAGTGGGTGTGTGCAATTTTGTGCTGGGCAGAGCTCTCTTTTTCTTGTGGTGGTTGAAGGTGCACTGTCTCCTTCAGGCACAGGCAGCCCACCAGGACACCTTAGAAGAAATCAGAAGCAGTCATGTGGAGTCACTGAAAAAACAGTTAGAAGACAGAATTAGAGATCTGGAACGTGCACTGGGAAGGACAAAAAGCAACCAAGCAGAAAGACCTTTTCAAAAGGAATCCACCCAGGCAGAAGTGGACAAGTACAAAGAGCTGTATCTGGTGGAAGCCCAAAGAAGAAAAAGCCTCACCAAGAAACTGGAAAGGTAAGTCCCTACTTTTTTGGACTGGTAAGAACAGACTCCTTTTTCCTCCTGCATTTTCCTTGGAAATCCCTTTTCTGCATCTGGCCAGCATCAGGTGTGACAGCAGAACGTGGCATCTTTGTGGGGAAAGTTCCTTCAGACCCTTCCCTTCCTCAGACCTGTCTTCCTTTCTCTTTAGAGTTCCAGCAGTAACCCCACAGCAGCACCACTCTGGCATTATTGGTGTCTTTTCAAGTTGAGGTTGTTTTAGCAGGCAGTCTTTTTGCCAGTCTCAACTCTCCTCATCCTGTGGGTGACAGAGAAGATGAATCTTGTGCCCTTTCCTGTTTGAATAAGGAGAGGCCTCTGGGAGAAGAGAGTTGGATTCTGTGAATCCAAAATAAGGCGGCTCTTTCTTGGCTTCTGTTTTGGCAGCGGGTCTGAGGGTTGAGCTTTCCTTGAGAAGGCCAGGGTGGCCCAGAGTTCTTCTGGAGGTGCCACTGGCTGCTCCTTGCACTTGGTGTGATTTCTTAGAAACAGGCCCTGTGAACAAGCTCAGATCAAAGGATGTGCTGGTTTTGGACGCTCTTCATGCCCTTGGCTTTTAGAAGTCGAGTAGTAGCCAAGGCTGTGGAGGGTAACTTTGCGAAAGCCTTCCTGCCAAAGATGACTCTGTGTGTGCTTGTGAATGTTTCAGAGCTACTGAGAGACTTGCAGAGGCCAACACCAAGCTCTTTTTGGAGCGCCACAGAAGCAGATCTGTGGTCACAAGCAGCGCTGTCAGCGGAGTTCTGGCTGCAAGTCCACTTCTGGATTCACCTGGCCTGGGACATGTTGGCCTCAGTTTGGGACTGAGCAGAAGTCTGGCTCTCAGAACACCACCCAGACACCTGTGGTAAAGCCCAAGACTTCTGCTCATCAGGTTGGTACAGATTTTCCAGAGTGGTCAAAGGCCCAAAAAGGTTGAAATGGAAGCAATGAGCTGTGGAACTCCATTCTTTTCCAAGAGAAACTGTGGGCAAGAGCTCTGTGGCACAGGAACCTCCCACCTAAGTTCTACCCTAAATTTACACGTAGTAATCTTCTGTAGTCTGTGGGGTTTGGCAGGAAGCCAACTCCAACCGGCTACAGATGGTTTTGGTGTCAGAAGTGGGATTGTTTTGGTTCATTTGGTTTTGTTGTGGGAACATTGTCTGGGAAAGCTGCCAAGAGCAGGTTTGTTTTGTAAACATCCCCCATTGTTTTGGGACACTCCTGGGAGAGCTGCCAAGAAGGATTTTGTTTATCTAAACATAGCTTTGTTTAGGAAGAAGGAGAAAGAAAAATAATAACAATGGCCTTTTTACTAATTTTTTTCCTGATTCTTGCTGGTTTTGTGCCTGTCCTAGGACATCCTGTGAGGGACCGTTCAGATGGATGGAACGAATTGCTTCCTTTCCTTAATTTCGACATCCATGGCCTAGTAGCCAGTTTCCTTGATGGTGGCCTTCAAGGTTTGGTAGCAAAGACTCCAAGATCAGCTCTAACCCATCCCTACATTGCTCAGTGACAATGATCCTAGTGGTGAGGGCAGCGAAAATGCTACTTAAAATTGGAGAGGTGGTGCTGCATTGGTCCCCTTGTTGTACGAAAGGAATCGCTGGAGCTTTGGGGACAAGAAGTGCCAACGGCCACGACAACTGTACACAGGCAACAGTATCGGAGGAACCGAGATGCTGTGACCCCCATCCATCCATCCAGTACATCCATGACATCATTGTGTGGGGGGACACAGCAGAAGAAGTTTTCGAGAAAGGACAGAAGATCATCCAGATTCTCCTCGAGGCTGGTTTTGCCATCAAGAAGAGTAAGGTCAAGGGCCCTGCCCAAGAGATCCAGTTCCTAGGGCTGAAATGGCAAATGGACGACACCAGATACCAACAGACGTCCTCCACAAGATTGTAGCAATGGCTCCACCCACAAACAAGAAAGAAACCCAAGCTTTTCTGGGAGCCATTGGCTTCTGGAGGATGCACATCCCAGAGTACAGCCAGATGGTGAGCCCTCTTTACTTTGTGCCCCGTAAAAAGAACAATTTCCAGTGGGGTCCTGAACAACAACAAGCTTTCAGGCAGATCAAGCAAGAGATTGCACATGCCGTGGCTCTTGGAGCTGTCAGGACAGGACCAGAGGTAAAGAATGTGCTCTACTCTGCAGCTGGAGATAAAGGTCCCTCCTGGAGCCTCTGGCCAAAGGTGCCTGGTGAGACGTGAGGGCGACCACTGGGTTTCTGGAGCCGAAGCCACAGAGGTTCTGAGGCCAATTCCACCCCTGTGGAGAAGGAAATCTTAGCAGCCTATGAAGGCATACGAGCAGCTGCAGAGGTAATTGGTCCCAAAGCACAGCTCTTCTTGGCACCCCAGATGGGACCCCAGCATGCAAAGTGTAACTAGATAAGGGAAAAAGGGGGTAGGGTTTATCCATTTTAGGGAAAGGGTGGCCAAAAAGGAAATACTGCAATGCAGCAAACTTTGGCCAATCGGGGAGCGGGGTCTAAGGATACAGACATCAAGGGGATTTTTCATCAAACAATTTCAGGGGACAAACAAGGGAAAAACTACAGTAAATGTTTAGACACAACCGTAAAACTCGAAAGGCTTTGGGTCTGAACTTCTTGACAACTTCATCCAGGGCTTTCATCCTCTGGAGGGTCACACATTTCTTGTTGTCTTCTCCAGCTTTCAGATTCAGCAATGTCCTCACTCCCGACAGACCAGGGTCCCCTTTCCAGAGTAATGGAGGAGCACCGTGATTTTTTAATCCAAAATTCCCGGATTGGAATGAAATGCTCTGGAAAGGCTCTGGAAATCATTGGGTGTTCACAGTGAGTCTCTGGTTTCCCATCCCCTGCTTCAGATGTGAAAACATGTTCCTTGCAGTCGGAATGTAAACTCATCAGCTCCAATAAACTTGAGCACTATATCCCATCATCCAGATCATCAATGAAGATGTTCACCAGGAATTGCTGATCACTGGCCTCCAGCTGGATGTTGCACTCCTGATCACCACCCCAGCCAGCAGATTTCAACCAGCCTGCTGTCTGCTCATCCAGCCCATACTTCATGGGCTTCTCTGTGAGGGAGCCCTGTCTGTGTCCACTAGTACACACATTCATTTGGATTTTAAACAATCAAACAGAAGTGATTGTTTTAACAGCAGAATTATTTTTCAAAGGGAAATAGAAGGGTAAGAGTTTTTAATTTTAATGATCATGTTTTACATGGTACTAATTGACCTCTAGTAGAAATGAGAGAGCACCTTAAGAGACAAATCTACATTCTCTATTTATGCCTCTGAATTACAGGTATGGCTTTGATGGAATGAGTGCCTTCAAGCTCCTCTGGCAGGCACTGTTTGAAAACTATTTGGGTGATTTTTGATAAGAAATGAAAGATACAACGGCAGGAAGCCATTCAGCCATCCCTGACAAGGGAGGTCCACTGTCAATTGCTGGGAGGGCCCCCACCTGTTTCTTTTAATGGTGCTCCCAAATCCCACCCCTTGGGCCTCCCATCCCATCCTTTTTGGTCCCCTCAGGCATCTCCTCCCCAGCATCTGCTCTGTGTCCTACCCAGGGTCCCCAAATATCCTCCCATTAATCATTCCCAAAGCTTTTCTTTCCATCCTTCTCCTCAGACCTTTGCCTTTCACCCAGGCCACTGCCCTGGTACCTCCCAAGTCCATTCCTTGCCTCACTCTCCACTCCCAACCAGCTCCCAGTGCCCTCGTTTTTGTTCTCCTCCATCATCCTCCTCCTGTCCCCACCAAGCCTCTCCCTTGCAGTCCCCACATCCCTACACTTGAATTCCTTTCCCCTCCCCTGCATCCCACACAGGGCCCCTTCAACACCCCAATCCCAGTCCCGTGGGCTCCCCAGTTCCCCCCAGTTCAGCATCTTTGGGTCCCCCCCAGCCTCCTCCCCCCCTCCCTGCAGGCCCTGAATTCCCCTGGCTCTCCTTGTCTCCATCCCCACCCTGGGCCCTGCAGGCACAGGGGTTGGAGGTGAAACTGGGTGCAGTGGGAGCAGGGGGAGCAGAAGGGATTTTCCCCCTCAGACGGGGGCAGCCCTGGGCTGGGGGGCTGGGGACACCCGTGTCCCTCCCCCAGCCCCACAGGGGCCAATCCTGCTTAAACCTTTGCTCTCCTTGCCCAGGCACTCTTGGCAGGAACCCAAAATGATCTGTGGGATGTGAGTGGGCCGGGGGGACTGGGGGGCATCCAGTCTGGGAACTGGGGGACACTTTGGGCCCCCCATCCCTCACCTGGCACCGGGGACATCCCAGTGACCAGCCAGGGCTCCTGGGCTCTCTCCAGGTGGATTTAGTGGACGTTGGGATCCTGAAGATGGCTCAGGTGGGTACCAGGAGTTCTGCCTGAGTCGGGTCCTCCCCTCACAAAGCCATGACACTTCTGGCCATCCCAGTCTGCCCCAGTATACCCCAGTGCACCTTCCCCAAGGATCCCATTTCTTCCCCCAGGCTCCCAATACATCCCACTGCACCCAGTGTGTCTCTGAGCCTGTCTTTGTCCCCAGCCCCCTGTGTTGGAGAAGGTGGTGGGTCCTGTTGGTGAGAAAGGCGTGGCTGCATCCCTGGATGGCTGAGGTGAGCAGTGCCTGCAGGGAGAGGGGTCAGGACAAGGCCCCTCTCATGTTGCAGTGGACTTTGGGGGTGATGTTTGGGGCTCTGTCTTTCAGGCCTGGTGGTGACACCCGTGCCCTGTCCCCCTCCAGTGGCATGAGGAGATGATCATCCCTGGAAGAACCCCCTGATTTCCCTCAGAGCCCAGGGGCATTTCCCCTGAATGATCAATAAATCCCTTCAGCAAAGCTACTCTGCTTGATCTTGTGTGTGTTCCCAACTTCATGTGTGTGTTCCCATCTCCATGGGTGTGTTCCCATCTCCATGTGTGTGTTCCCATCTCTCTGTGTGTGTTCCCAACTCCATGGGTGTGTTCCCATCTCCATGGGTGTGTTCCCATCTCCATGGGTGTGTTCCCATCTCCGTGCCTGCATTCCCATGTCCATGTCCCCTCCTTCTCCAGCCCCTGCACACCCGGTGCCTCTCTGGCCGCTCCCCTGCCATGAGCAGAGAGGCTCAGGGGGCTCCTGGGGGTCTCTGCACACGAGATCCCCTTCACCCCCTCCATGTGCATCCTGAGCAGTGCAGGTTGGGGCATCGTGGAATGTCCCTGCTGGGGGCTGGGACAGGCAGGGGGCACACAGGGCAGCCCCTGGAGCACCTGGATCTCCCCTGTGCTCTGGGAGGGATGGGAAAGGGGATCAAAGGAGCCAGCAGGTGTCAAATGCCCCCAGATCTCAAGGGCCAGGCTCGGGGCTGAAGGGATGGAGAGCAGCCCTGCATCCAAGGCCATGGGGATAGTGGGGGATGAAAAGCAGGATGGGAGCCAGCAATGGGAGCTCACAGCCCACAACCCCCCCGTGTCCTGGGCTCATCCCACAGCGTGGGCAGCAGGGGAGGGGGGTTCTGCCCCTCTGCTCTGCTCAGCTGAGACCCCCCTGCAGTGCTGCCTCCAGCTCTGGGGCTGCCTCAGGGTGTGGTTTTCTGTTGAGGAGGAAAAGGCAGGACTGAGTCAGGTCAGACTCTATTGGCAAAATGTGTCTCTCTTTTTAGGAAGACCTCTCTGCATCCCCCTCCCCTGAGCTCTGGGTTTTGCTGGCTGATGGGGGCTTTGAGAGCAGGGACCCTGTGACAGGCTCCCGAGGAATCCTCCTTGCTGTGAGAGGCAGCTCGGAACACGGGGTGATCCGAGATTAAATGTGCCTGTGACACATCAAAGCGTTTCCAGCCCTGCTGTTCACAGTTTGCCCAACTGCAGAGCAGAGCTGAGGGGATTTGCTGTAGTTTTGTAACAGTTTCACTTGGCACATTTCAGAGTGAATTTGGATGGCTGAAATCCCTGACATTTCTGATGTTCTCCAAGTGAAATCTCGTGGGTCCTGGGAGGCAAAGGGATGGTCTCAGTGCAGAGAGAAGAACTACGCTGGCCATCACTCCTGTTCTCAGCCGCCCCTCGCTGGCAGCTTGGAGCTGAGGGAGGATCACACTAAGGAGCTCCTTTAAAAAGAGACAGGGCCTTTCTGGGAGCAGAGGAATCTGGGCTCAAAGGGCAGATTGACAGACTCCTTGTCTTTTCTCAGGGTGCCTGATTAGGATCTCCTCTTTCTTCTCCCAGACTGCTGCACAGAGGGATCATTGCAGCTGCCCAGAGAATTTTTATGGCTCTTACCATCGAGGTGTCCTCTCCATGGGGATCCCAGACAGCACAGAGATACTATGGCAGAGCTGTGCCCTTCTGGAGGACACCCTGCAGGACACCCAGGGAAGCAGCTGAATGTCCTGAAGTTGCCTGGAGGGCACTTGGGCATTTTGCTCCCACAGACACATCCCCACAGCAGCACGCAAAGGGTTTGTGTCTGGACAGGAACCTGCCACCCCAAAGCCCCTGCACTGCCTGAGAAAAGCCAATGGTGAGAAGAAGAACAGCCCAGACAACAGGGGATGGCAGGGAAATGCCACAATGCGGCTGCCAAGGGAGGAGGGACACACAGAGAGAGATGGAAATGGGGGCCTTGTCCTTGCCTGGGCTCTGGCTGCTGCAGGGCAATGCACAGCCCAGGGGCCATGGCCTGAGGGCACAGGCTCTGCTTAGGCTGGGAAAGGAGCCCAGGGAGGAGCTGCTCAGGGAAGGGGTCTGTGCCACAGGGACAGCAGGGAGGGGCCCACATCCCCCTGCCCAGCACTTGTGGCAGCAGCTCCCTGTCCCTGCCTACCTGTCTCTGGGTGAGGAGCTGTTCCTGCCAGCAGCCCCTCCCTGTGCCCAGCTCAGCTCCCTGCCAGTGCTGCCAGAGCCATGCCCAGCCCAGTGCCCAGGGGCAGCTCTGCCTGGGCAGGGGCTGCAGAGCAGATCCCAGACCCTGCGGTGGCTGGGAAGGGGGAGGTGTTCTGGGGGGATGTGCTTCCTGAGAAGGGCCCCTGGAAATGGCAGGAGGTGGAGCTGAAGCTGTGAGGAGCCCTGACCCTGCAGCTGAAGGGCCCTGCCCAGCCCTGCCCTGCCCTGAGGGGTCACTCCTTCCACCCACCCCTTCTCCCCCAGCCCCGTGGCAGCTCCTTGGCCGGGCTGAGAGCTGACCCTGGCAGGCAGCAGAGTCCCTGCCCCAGCACACAGAGCCCTGGGGGCAGGACCCTGCTCTGCCCCACAGCCCTGGGCACCCCTGGCTGCACCCCCACCTTCCCACCCCACAGCCAGCCCTGGCACAGGGAACCTTCTTGCCCTGGGCCTCTGAGGGGGCAGCAGCAAGTCCTGCTCTGCAGCAGCTTCTCCTGCTGCACCCCAGCAAATCCAGCAGAGCCATCCTGGCAGCTCCTGCCACTGCTGCCATTTGGCAGCTGGGAGAGGCACTTACAGGAACTCATCTGCACTGCTCTGCAGCCAGAGCCTGATCATGGCAAAGGGCTGGGAAGGTTCCTCCCCTGAGCAGCTCTGCCCTGTCCTCCCACCCCAGGATCTCTTGAACCTCCTGCTCCCTTCTCCTGTCTGCCCTTGCTGCCTGCAGCTCCTGCCCTGCTCTGCCATATGGCCACTTCCCCTGCACTGCAGCAACTGGGAGAGTCCTGCTGAAAGATCCTAGAAGCTGTGGGATGTGGCAGCTTTAGGAGATGCCTTCAGGAAGGGAAGTTGAACTTTCCTGCAGCCAGAGAAATAATCATTCAAATCCCGTGAAGGTTTCTCCCACAGTGAGAGCTCAGTCCCCTCCCAGCCCAGGCTGCCTCTCATCTCTCTGCCTTCTCTCCTGTGCCCTGGGTGCTGCAGGCAGTGCCCTCAGCCCTGCTGGGCTGTGCAGAGGAGCTGCTCCTGGGCAGAGCTTGCCAGGAGCTCCCTGTGTGCCAGGAGCCCGGCCCAGCTCAGCAGCACAGCAACAGCCCCAGGCAGCACTTCTGCCCTTCAGGGATCCCTCCAAGTGTCCCTGGGGCTCCAGGGGACCCTGCTGGCACACAGCTGAAGGAAATAATGATGTTCCTTCTCTCAGCTGGGCACAGACACTTCTTTCAGCAGGGTCATTTCTCCAAACAGACACTGAGTTAAGTTCAAGAGTCCCCTTTTCATGTCCCATCATTAGACAGGAAACCCAGACAGTGCCCAGGAGGGATCTCCTTCACCCCCACTGAGGGAAGGGACTCAGCTGAGTCAACAGAGGTGTCTCCTTGTGGCTCTGCAGACCTGGGGCCAGAAGGACACTCAGCTCCCTCCACAGCCCCCATGGGGTGGGATTCCTCCCGCCCCAGTTCAGGGGGCCCAAAACAGGCACCTGCAGGTGACTCCTGTTGGGGCAGATGACACTGCAGAGATAAGAAATTATCTTAGCCAGAAACCATGGAATTTAAAGACAGACAAGAAAAGCTTGTTTACATATACCACCTGATATTTTTATACTATCTTTTAATTAAGCAGACTTGCTGTCTCCACGAAAATCCTTTTACCACCTTGTTTACCCCATCTCCTGTTGTAATTGTGATAAAGAAATATCTGTTTATCTGTTTGAAGAAAAATATCTCCCTGCGCTTCCTGGACCCTCAACCTCAAATGTGAATACAATGTATGTCCCCCCTTCCCTGAACCCTGTATATAGCTAGAGTTGTGTCAAATTCAGCTTTGTAACCACAAAGTGGATCGTGCAATTATTTAAAATGTCTTAGACTCCTTGTCCCACCTCCCGTGGGAATGAATGAAGACCAAAGCCAGGAGTGACCTGCTGGGACACAAAGCCCTGGTCACTTCTGAGGGGCCAGAGGTGACCGAGATTCCTGCTGGGAACTGCAGGCTGCAATGGAGCAGTTCCTAGGCACAGGGCAGCAGCTGTGGGATCTTCTTGGAGGCTGCTGGGACATTGCTTTGGCCAACTTCAGTGGCAGAAGGGGCCCACATGTAGGACAGGGGAACCTGTCACTGTTCCTCCTGTCCAGGGCAGCCCACAGAGGTGCTCAGCTGAGCAAATGCAGGGAGGGAGGTCTCTCTCCTGTTCTTTATCAGGGTATTTTCTACACATCCTTAGAGTACAATGGCAGTTGTCTCCTGGACATCCCTTCCTTGCTGAACATAATTCAGGGCAGCTGAACCTGAATTTCGTACCCAAAGAGGGGCCTGTAGTGCCAGGGGAGGTGCCAGGGCTCTGCAGCACAAGTGCAGCAGCTGCCATGGACAGCACAGGGCCTGTGCAGGGACCCCGTCCCCATTCCCAGCAGTTGTGGGACAGGCACCACCCAGGGCTCCTCAGACACATTGGGGGCCTTTGGGGCAGGGAGTGAATCCCAGCCCTGCAGGGACATAAGGTCTGGCCCTTCTCTATCCAGCTGGTGCTGGGCAGTTCCTGAATACAAAGCTGTGGTGGTTTGGGCTGGGCCTTCCTTGGTGACCAGTTTGTAACCAAGGAAGGGCCCAGATTTACCCAGTATTCCCTACGATTTTTACGTAAACCAGATTATAAGAAGAAAGGAGGAGAGGCCTTGGCTCTTTTCTTCCAGCTTTGGAGGTGCAGGTTCCCTGCTGTTGATCTGCCGTGTTGGGGAGCGAGGCCTGGTTGGGCCTTGCCGACCTTGGCAGACGGAGGTTGCCGGCGATCGTTCCGGAGCGACTCTCGGTTGTCCCAGGAGAGTAGTGAGCTATTTTCTTTGCTAACTCTTTTAGTTGTTAGATATTGTGTCACTAATTGGGATATCTATATATTTTATTTTAGTTTTGTTCCTTTTTTCCCTTCCCCCTTCTCTTTCCCTTGTGAAATTGTATATTTTAATTGTGTATAAGTGTAAATATATTTATATATCTCACTTTGGTTGTCTCTCTCTCGTTTCTTAGGTTCTTTTTCTCCCTCTTCTCCCTGAGGTGTGGGGGGGGGGGACACTTCTGGTGGTAAGGTTTGGAGACTTGTCAGGGAGCCGGCTTCAAACCATATCAAAAGCACATCCCAGCAGGGTCTCCACTCCTGTGCATTCCCTTTTTGTGTGGTTTAACCCCAGTGAGCAGCCAAGTGCCGCAGAACTGCTCCCTCAGTCCCCCGACCTCCCCCTGCACTGACAGGGGGAGGAGAATCAAGAAAAGGCAAAACCTGTGGGTTAAGAAAAATGTAATAACTGAAACAAAGTAAAGTATGAAAATAATAATAAGTGTAGTAACTGTAATAATAACTGTATTGAAAAGGGAGACAAAAGAAAGAGAGAGAAGAATAAAACCCCAGAGGAACAAGTGATGCTCAACATGATTGCTCACACACACTGCCCAGTGCCCCACACCCCAAGCAGTGATCTGCCCCTCCTGCACAACCCCTCCTCATGTATCCACTGGGAATGATGCTCTGTGGTGTGGAATATCCCTTTGGAATATCCAGGTCGGCTGTCCTGGCCCTGCTCCCTCCCAGCTTCTTGTGCACCTGGCAGAGCACAGGAAGCTGGAAAGTCCTTGATTAGGGTAAGCACAACCAAACCATCAGTGTGTGATCAACATCGTTCTCTCATGGAATCCAAACCACAGCCCTGCACCAGCTACTAGGAAGAAAATTAACTCTCTACTTAGGAAGAAAATTAACTCTATCTCAGCATTAATCTGTAGTTAATCTATAGGAAGATTAACTCTATCTCCTAGGAAGAACAGCCAAGACAAGGCTGGTGTCCACCCCTTATTCCACACCATTTACACCATGTCAGATCCCACACTTTCCAATACATTCCACCATCACCTTTCCTATCATTTGATATAAACCCACAGATCTCATTGCTTAGTCTATGAAAGTCTGTTGAGTTCATTTAGTCCAGGATTTTAGGCTCCATCTGCCAAAATACTCTTTCAGGGCAGGAAAAATGCTGTCTACTGTTGGATTGTTGCCTGTTGCAGCCAGTTCTTGTTCCATCACGGCTGTGCTTGTCTG
Source organism: Pipra filicauda (assembly GCF_003945595.2). Lineage (NCBI taxonomy): Eukaryota > Metazoa > Chordata > Aves > Passeriformes > Pipridae > Pipra > Pipra filicauda. The sequence goes on from NW_024105182.1 coordinate 52,227, forward strand.
GTCTCCTGCAAGCTCATTGTTCATTTCTCTCAGTGATTTTCACTGTAATACCCCTGACACGGCAAAGAGTGGCCACAGCAGTGAGAATGCAGTGTTAGAGAGTTACCACCATAATACACCTGAATTCCTTGGCTGTTCTCACCCAAAATCCAGTCCCTTCAAGGCACACACTGGATTTCCCATCTTTCCCTCCTTCCCCACCAAGTGCATCCGTGTCCTTGAGCAACGTGAATCCCACGGGTGCACTTCCCTTTGCCTGAAGCAGGAATAACCCAGACTGTCTTCTCAGCATGTTTTTAATGTGCACTACAGGAACTTTATCCCTTTCTATGGCACGTAAAAACTTGGATTGGACAGGGCCAGCCCGATTGGCACATCCCCCAGTGCTGAGTGACCAGGTGGCCTTTGCTAAATGTGCATCCCAATGTTGGCAGGATCCAGCACCCACTGCATCATTCCATCTTTCCTGGTGCATGGCAGGTGTGGTGGTTTTAGCAGCATCAGGAAATTAAAATTCACATAAGTCACTCCCTTTCTCACGCCCCTTCCGGTGAGGGAGGGACAAAAAATGAGAGACTCTGGGTGGAGATAACAATTCACTAAAAGCACAGAGCAATGGAATGACACGCACAGTCACAACAGCAATATCACCAGCAAAAGTATCCAGAAAGAGAAGGTGTTTCACTCCCAAAAGGGGGTCACCAGCGGGCACACAGACAAGAAGTTGGGTGCTCCCCAAGTGACGTGTCCGTGCGGTGCCCCCGGACAAAGGCAATGCTGTGGGGGAGCTCCCAAGGGTAACGTGTCCAACCCCTCAGCCCAACAACAAGGAGAACCAAGGACAAGCCAAGCCCCGGGAGCTGGGTCGTCCCGGCCGTGTGGCACAGCCGCTCCCTGGGCTCAGTCCCGCGCTGGCTCCTCTCTTCTCCTCCCAACCCGCGGGCTGAGGGGGCTGAGGCTGCCCCCCAACCGCCCCGTCCTGCTCAGGGCTTTGGTTCAGCACCACGGCCCGTCGTGGTTTCCCCTTTCAGCACCAAAGGTCCATCGTCCCAATCCGGGGAAAACATGAGGGGGAGCAGCGGGGCAGAGGACGGGGAGCACAGGAGTGATGGTGACAGTCCCTGCCCTGCAGAGAGCGGGGCAGGAGGGAGCAGTTGTGGTGCAGAGCCCCGGCTTTTCCTGCAGGAAGCACAGCCCTAGGGATGGCATGGATGGTACAGGATAAATAACTTGGTGACACCCACAAAGTGCTAAACTGCCCCCTCTGCTCCCTAACCAGGACACCGTGGTGACTGACCGTAGCAATGGGAATGTCTGATGGTTGCCATGGTAACTGACCATAGCAATGAGAATGTATGATGGTTGCCATGGTAACTGACCGTAGTAATGAGAATGTATGCTGGTTGCCATGGTAATTGACCATAGCAGTGGGAAGTATGACAGTTGCTATGGTAACCGACCGTAGTTACGGCAATGACTTATGGTTTCCGTAGCAGTGGAAATGGTGGGAAACCATCACATATGGTGACCGTAGCAATGGCAATGTGTGATGGTTGTCATGGTAACTTACTGTAGCAATGGAATGTATGATGGTTACCATGGTAACTGACTGTAGCAGTGGGAATGTATGAGGGTTGCCATGGTAACTGACTGTAGCAGCGGGAATGTATGAGGGTTGCCATGGTAACCGACCATAGCAGTGTGAGTGTATGATGGTTCCCATAGTAACTGACATAGCAATGGGAATGTATGATGGTTGCCATGGTAACTGACTGTAGCAACAGGAATGTGTGATAGTTTGCATGGTAACTGACCATAGCAATGAAAATCTATGCTGTTTGCCATGGCAACTGACTGTAGGAATGGCACTGTATGAGGGTTGCCATGGTAACCAACTATAGCTCCGGGAATGTATGATGGTTGCCATGGTAACTGTTTGTAGCAATGGGAATGTGTGATGGTTGCCATGTTAACCAACCACAGCAATGGGAATGTATGATGGTTGCCATTGTAACTGACCGTGGCAGTGAGAATGTGTGCTGGTTCCCATGGTAACTTAGCATAGCAATGAGAATGTCTGATGGTTGCCATGGTAACTGACCATTGCAATGGGAGTGTATGATTGTTGCCATGGTAACCAACCCTAGCAATCTCTCCTAGTTGCAAGAACCGGGACCAGTTTATCACTGGGTGGCTACAAACAAAACTGTGTATTCTACACCCTCTGTGGCATTTCTGATGGACTCTTAACAATGGATCTGTTGCAGCAGCTGCCCAGGGACCACCTGACACCTCAGCCTACCAGCTGGCTGGGAAAGAACTGTGCAAGGAGTGTTCCTTTGTCTTCACACCCAGGACTCAGCTGGGATAACTCCCCTTGGGGAGGCATTAGCACCTTCACCCCCAGCCTGAGGGGTCATCTCTGCCAATGGGCCGCCTTGGACTGGCAGAACAGGCAGCTGCAACACCCAGACCATCACACACTCCAAAAATACCCCGGGACTCACAGAGTTAAATCGCCCATTGTGAAACTCCCCGCCCTGGGGGAGGTGCTGCACATCCCCACCTGAACCTGAGCACATTTACTCTTGGGCTTTGGGCACTTCTGCTACCACTCGTGGGATGGAGAGGAGGACCAAAACTCCAACAGGACTGGGATTGGCACTCTCCACAGGACTGCCATCATTACCTCAACACAACTGCCACCATCATCTGCACCAACAACTTTCCCTTGTCCTTTGCACCCTGGGGGGCCACGTGGTGCTCAGCACTGTTCTGTTCTTGTCCCAGGCTGCTGGCTTATACAGCTATTTCTGGGGGTTAAAACCAGTTTTCTCTGTATCATTGTATTTATTGTAATCTTCTCAGTAAATTGTAAGTCTGACTTGTAATCCCTCGGGTGGGTTCATTTCTCCCTCCGGTTTACTTTTAACCCAGCACACGATGGGAGCGTACGATGGTTGCCATGGTAACTGACCGTGGCAAGGGGGCTCAGTGGCGTTGCCCACGGCTTCCACTTCTGCAAATTGGCTTCATTCACCTTCTCCTTCAGCAGCCTCAGCCACTCATCGTGGGGGCCCCACACAGCAGCTTCCCAGCTCCGTGAGGTTCTGCAGCAGCCCAGGGTTCCTTTGGCCCCACAAGGTCCTGCAGTGTCCCGATGGCCCCTCGATTCCGTGAGGCTCCACAGTGTCCCAGGGTCTCCCTGCTTCCATGAGTTTCCCCAGTGTCCCAGGTTTCCTTTGATTCCACGAGACCCAGATGTGAAGCAGTGGCCCCTTCATTCCACGAGGTTTTGCAGTGTCCCCATGGCTCCTTTCTGCCCTCAGGTTCTGCACAGTCTCAGGTTCCTCTGTTTTCAGGAGTTTCTGCAGTGTCCCGATGTCCTAGTTAGGACAGCTGAGACCAGTTCATCACTGGATGGGTGTAACCCAAAACTGTGTATTCTATAGCCTTCCATGCCATTTCCCAGGAACTGTTATCAATAGAGCATTTACACCATCTGCACATAGAGCCTGACTCCTCAGGCTATAAACTAGGCATTAAGAGGCCTGCAAGATAGGAATATGTTCCTGTCCTCACACCCTTTTATGGAATACCCCGCTCTGAGGGAAGGACTGAGCATTCCTGCCTGAACTGGAGAATATATAAACTTGGAGTTTTGGAACCTTTTTTACCACTCGTGGGATCCAGAGGAAGACTGCAGCTCACCGTTCTCAACCAGCCTGAGACCACCACCCTCAGCTGGACTGCAATCACCACTCTTGACCAGACTGCACCAGCACTCTCACCAACAGGTTTTCCCCTCACCTTTTCCTTTGGACTCAGGGGGCCCAAAGAACACCACTCTGTTCATGCCCCAAGGTGCTGGGTTATATATTTGGGTTTTGTGGGTTAAAACCAATTGTTTGTCTGTATAATTGTACTTATTGTATTATTTTATTAAATTGTTATTCTGACTCATAATCTCTCCTTTTGAGTTGAGTTCATTTCCTATTTATTCTTGCTTTGGTTTTCTCCTTCTTTCATATGCTCTAGTTTTATGGGAGAAATTTGCTTGAACCATGCATCACCACAAAATTCCAACGTTTTACCTCAGGGACTATCTGGAGGAATATAAGAGTTGTCACCCTTTTTGCCACATCCCCTATCTGGATTTTTGCCCCTCATGGGCACTGAACTTTTGTCCCCCTTGGGCATTTTCCTTTTGCTTCCCCCCATTCCCACATTTACTCACTGGTGAGATTCCTCAGTCTTTCCCTGTGGACTCCTTTCCAGATTATGACATTTCCTTACCCTTTCTTCCCCTCTCACCTGTCTCTGGACAGTCTCAGGAACCCGATGAACTGTCCCATTCTGGCCACAAATGAAGGGAGTTGATCACCAAACTTCAACGCAGGGGCTTCCCTATCCCTTGCAGCTGCTGGGTTCTCTTGTTCCTCAGCAAACTATACAGATGCTTCAAAATGGGGGTCAAAGGCTGCTTCAAAATGGGGTCAAAGGCTGCATAAACAGTAACTTTCTACTCTACTGCTAAACCAATTAGGACTGTAGTACAAGTTTTGCAAGAATAGTCCTATTATTACTTATACCAGGCAGGGAGTTTCCAGCACAGGATGAATTGTCTGTTAGTCTTTTCTTTATCTTGTGGTTACTTCACATGTCCTTGGAGGGCTCTAAATTCTGGATTCCATGTGTCCAGATTTTAGTTCCCCCAGGATTTCTTCATTGAAGCTTCTCATGGTTAGTTTGGCAAAACTTAAAGTTTCAGTGGTCTAATGATCAACTCTGACAGTAACTGTCTGTGAAAACAAGCTTGGCACCAAGCTGACTGAAGTGGGAAATTTCTTGATTGAGGTGTTTGTTCCCTCTTGAGCCTCCTTTTGCTACGAGAGGATTTCTCTGATGGTTCCCTGTTGGCTTCCATTATCCCAGGAGTCCCTGGCTCATCTCTGTGAGACATCAGCTGTGCTCCAGTGTGGCTGTTCCATCTCAGAGTCACCTCAGAGGGGCCCTCACGGGTACCTTGTCCCTCTAAGTTTTTCATGTTATCCCACAGATTTCCCGGAACAAGCCTGATCTTGTGCCCCTCCCCCATCATGTCCCGTTTAGAGCCCTGGGACACTGTGGAACCTCATGGAATCAAGGGGACCCTGGGACACTGTGGGGGCTCATGGAACCCAAGGGACCCTGGGACACTGTGGGGGCTCATGGACCCAAAGGGACCCTGGGACACTGTGGGGGCTCATGGAACCAAAGGGACCCTGGGACACTGTGGGGGCTCATGGAACCAAAGGGACCCTGGGACACTGTCAGGGGCCTCGTGGTGCCCAGGGTTGAGGAATCCCGTGGGTGCAGGTGGCTCAGGGAGCAGCTGCAGTTGGAGCTGTGGGATGAGCTCTGGGTGAGGGGCCTCAGCCCAAAGGCCGTGAGCTGCTGACCCTGGAGACACAGCAGGAGCCCAGGACTCAGCAGGAAGAGCGTTTTATGTGCTTGGAGTGTGAGGGAATAAAACCTCATGGAGTTTTTTTAGGGGGTCCCTCCTTGACGCACCAGCTCAGGTTGTTTTTGTGTTTCTTCACAAGAAATAAATTGTTTTATTGTTTCTAAGACATGAGACTCTGCCATGGGAAACCTGGGGTGGAAGCAGTGAGGAAACCTGGTCTGACTGTGAGAGTGGGGGGTGTGGGGAGTCACAGGGGACCCGTCGGGTCACTGGAGCTGCTGCTGCTGGGAAGGGGCCTGAGTGTCAGCAGTGCCAGTCTGGGCTGGTGGGAGAGTGACTGCCAGGGAGTCCTGGGAATGGTGAGCCTGGGAAGTTCCCTTAAGAGTGTGAGGGGGATCTCATGTGCAGAGACCCCCAGGAGCCCCCTGAGCTGCTCTGCTCATGGCAAGGATGCAGAGAAGGCAGAGTTACTGAACACCTTTGCACTGACAAGACCAGCCCTCAGGGATCTCTGGCCTGGGAGACCAGGCTATAGGAATGTTGGAAGGAAGACCTTGCCTTGCTCAAGGAAGATTGGGTCAGAGAACACCTCCAAAAACTCTACACCCACAAGTCTGTGGGACACTTGATGACCTTCTGTCACCAAGGGGACCCTGTGACACTGTGGGACCTCGTGGTTATCAGTCTCTTCCAAACGTTGTGTGCAACTACAGAGAGGCAAAACAGGGGAGCCTGAGTGTGTTGATCCAAACTATTCCCATCTCACCTGAAGATGTCCCTGCTAACAGAGGTCCTGTGTGTTCCATCTGCTCTCTGGGCACTTGCATCCTCTGAGAGCTGCCCATCACTCTGGTAGCCAAGAGCACAGGGCGGGGGATCCCCTGGAGGGGGAGAAGAGACATCTTTCCTAGATCACCTTGCTCAGAGCCCCATCCAACCTGGCCTTGAATGTTTGCAGGGATGGGGCATCCACCACCTCCCTGCAAATGTGTTCCTGTGTTTCAACATTCTCACTAGAAAATAGTTCTTCTTTATCTCTGGTCTGAACTTGCACTTTTTTAGTTTAACTTCCTCACCCCCTGTCCTATTGTGACAGGCCCTGCTGAACCCTTTGCCCACATGTCTCTAAAAAGCTGCCTTGAAGTACTGGAAGGCCTCAAGGAGGTCTCCCCACAGCCTTTTCTTCTGCAGGCTGAAGAGCCCCCACTCTCTCAGCCTGTCTCCATGCGAGAGGTGCTGCAGCCCTGGGATCCCCTTGGTGGCCTCCTCTGGAAGTGCCCCAAGAGGTGCGTGTCTTTGCTGTGCTGAGGAGCCCATGGAGCTGCAGGAGATGCCAGGGCTGGCAGGGGAATCCCCCCAAGCCATTGCCATTGCGGGCGGGTGCGTTGCAGAGAGCCAGAGGAGCCCAGAGCTGGAGGCAGCACTGCAGGGAGGGTCTCAGCTGAGCAGAGCAGAGGGGCAGAACCCCGTGGATGTGGGAACACACACACCCAGACAGACACAGAGCATTTGTTTTGCTGCAGGGGTTTATTGATTCTTGCAGGGAAATTGCCAGGGCACCCAGGGGATCAGGGGGGGCCTCCAGGGATGATCATCTCCTCATGCCGCTGGAGGGGGCCAGGACACGGGTGTCACCACCACTTCCAGTCCTGAAAGACAGAGCCCCAAACGTCACCCCTGGTGTCCACAGGGACATGGCAGGGGCCTTGTCCCCACCCTGTCTGTCTGCAGGGAGCTGGGGCAGGAGAAGGGAATTGGATGCTGAGATCCATGTGGCCCCCAGAGCCCCCCAGCCCGGGATGCTGTGACACCTCCCCGAGCCCCTCCCTGCCCTCCCGGTGAGCCTGGGGGTCTGCAGAGCCCCCAGTGCAAGGCAAGGCTTGGGGGCAGCTCTGTCCAGCTGCCCCGGGACACGGAGCAGGGACAGCCCCCTGCGTGTCCCTCTGCTGTCCCCAAGCTCTGCCCACTGCAGAGGGCTCAGGGACCCCCCAGGGCCCTGCCAGGCTCCTTTGGGGGGCTGAGGACCCTCCCATATTTCTCACCTGGACATGCAGAGAGGCAGCCGAGTGTCACTCACGCAGCAGCTCCACCAGGTCAACTATGGGGGGCTGGGGACAAAGGCAGGGTTAGAGACACACTGGGGTAAACTGGGACACACTGGGATGTACTGGGGCACACTGGGCTTGACGGGGGCATACTGAGATGGACTGGGGCACACTGGGCTGGACTGGGACACACTGGGATTTACTGGGGCACACTGGGCTGGACTGCGACACACTGGGATGCCGGGGAGGGTGGTGGCCATGAGAGGGGAGGGTCTGTGCCCAGCAGAACTCGGGGTACCCACCTCAGACCTCTTCACTCGACCGATATCCAAGGTTCCCTGTAGAGAGAGCGGGAGGTGTCACTGGTCACTGGGGTGTTCCCAGGCCCAGGAGGGATGGGGGGACTACATTTCCCCCCATTTCCCACACTGGGGACATCCCAACTCCAGGACTTACCCCAATACATCCACCTATTCCTACTCCCCCGAGTGGCTGGGAAAGGAGAGCAAAGGTTTAAGCAGGATTGGCCCCTGTGGGGCTGGGGGAGGGACACGGGTGTCCCCAGACCCCCCAGCCCATGGTTGGTTCTGATCTGAGGGGGAAAATCCCTTCTGCTCCCCCCAGCCCCACTGCACCCAGTTTCCCCCGGGATCCCTGTTCCTGCAGGGCCCAGGGTGGGGATGGAGACAAGGAGAGCCAGGGGAATTCAGGGCCTGCAGGGAGGGTGGGGGGGACGAGGAGGGGACCCAAAGAGGGTTAAGTGGGGGGAATTGGGGATCCCACAGGGTGGGCATTGGGGTGTGGAAGGGATGGGACTGTGGGGGATGCAGGTGAGGAGGAAGGGATTGCAGTGGAGGGGACCCAGGGAATGAAGCAGGGCAGGGGTGGGGGCAGGAGAAATGGGGAAGGGGACCAAAGTGGAAGGGACTGGGAGGGTCTTTGGGACTGAGGGGTCAAGGAAGGGGATTTCTGGACACGAGTGTCATGGCAAATGGGAAAGGGAAAGGATTAGAGGAGTTACAGGGGAAGAAATGGTGTGGGAATGATGCCCTGTGTGTGTGTGGTGGGGTGGACTGGGGTGTGTGGGAATAGAGTGGGGGCCCTGAGGAAGGGCCTCCCCGGTGCACACTGGGGTGGACTGGGGAGCACTGGGATGGCCTGGAGGGTGGTGGCCACCAGAGGGGAGGGTCTGGGCCCAGCACAAGCCCTGGTACCCACCGGGCCGCCGATGACGCCTGCCTGTAGAGAGACAAGGAGACGTCACTGGTCACTGGGGTGTCCCCAGTGCCAGGAAGGGATGGGGGGCCCAAAGTGCCCCCCACTTCCCACACTGGGTGCCCCCCAACTCCCAGACTTACCTCCCCGCAGGCATCGCCGCTGGCCTGAAAGGGCTGCAGGAGGAGAGCAAAGGCTTGGTTGGGGTTGACCTTGTGGGGCTGGGGGGGACACGGGTGTCCCCATCCCCTCCAGCCCCGGCTGCCCCCCGGGCTGAGCGGGGCTCTTTGGGATTGCGGCTGCCAGGCAAGTTGGGGACACCAGTGCAGGGGGAAAGGCAAGGCATTGAGGGCAAAGCCTGGAGGAAAGGCCCTGGGAAGGGGCCATGGCAGGGCATTTCCCAGTTGGTGCCAGTTCAGCCTGGCCAGGCCTTGTCCCACTTGAGCCCAGGGTGGAGCTTGGGCCTGTTTGTCCTCCTTGGACTCCAGTGGGGCTTGGCCCAGTTCCACCCAGTTTGGGTTGGGCCTTTGCCTTGGCTGGGAAAGAGAGGAGATGGTGGGGAGATGCCCCAGGGGACCAAGAGGATGGGATGGGGAGGCCCAAAAAGGTGGGATTTGGGGTCAGAAAGAGCAGGAAGCGTTGGGACTGTGCCAGGACGGAGCCGGGTGCAAGCATCCCGTGAGGAAGCGGAGCTGCAGCAGCAGGAGTTGAATTGTGGGAAGGGGAAGGAGAGAGGGAATTGTGTCCAGAAGAAAGTGGCCTGGCCCGGGGCTGGAAGTGCTGGGGAGTGCTGGGGATCCCCTGGATTGGGAAGGGGCCCATCCCTGAGCCCATGGCCATGGCATGGGGGCCTCACCTTGGCATCTGCCGGGGGGCTCAGCAGGATGGTGAAGAGCAGGGCCACGCTGAGCACAGCGACCTTCATCTTCCTCTGGGCCTGGGCAGCGCTGGCTGAGGCTGCACAAGGGCAGGAGCACATTTATCCCTGCCGGGACTCCTCCCTGCCCCCTCCCCGAGAGCCCCCGGGGCAAAGCCCGGCTGGGCACAGCCCCCAGCCCTGGCCACAAGCCCAGCCCTGGCACAGAGTCCATCCCGCCTGCGGCACCCATCCAGCCACCTTCCCCGGCATCCCTCCAGCTTCCTGCACGGGGCAGCTGCCCCTGGAAGGGCCCAGGCCCCTGGAGGTGCAAAGGGGGTGGGCAGGGAGCTGAAAGCAGCTGCATACCCTGTGGGGACAATCCCACACAACACAATCCATCCTCCAACAGGCCCCAAAGCCTGATCCACTCATGTCCTCCTGCCCATCCCTTCCCAGAGCTTTCCCTCTGGGACACCCCAGAGCTCAGCTCAGCCCCACACCCGGCGTGTCTGAGCACAATTGTCCCTGTTCCCACTCCAGCCCCTTGGCTGAACACAGGACAGGCACTGCCCCCCTTCTTGGGGCACCAGGAGCCCGGGATCAGGGAAACAGGGAGCTGGGAGATAAAGGGGCTGACGGGCAATGGGCACAGGCGGGTGACTGGGATCTGCAGTCTGGGCAGGCACTGGGGAGCACTGGGCAATGCTGGCCCTGGCACACAAGGGCTGGGCCCAGGGAAGTGCTGGGGTGGTGGCAGTGCCCGGCTCCAGCCCATTTGCGGGCACTGCAGCCCCCAAGTGGTGCAGGCCCAGCCACGGCCTCCCCGAGCAGAGCCCAGAGGGGCAGATGCCCTTTGCTGGCCCTGCCCCTGTCCCAGCTGGGCACACCGTGTCCTCCCGCATCAGCCGGGCCCCGCTCTGCTCAGCTGGCCCAGGCAGGGGGGGCCAGGCACTGGCAGCCCAGCAGGGCTCTGACTCCACACTGGGCTGGCCCTGGCACACAGCTGCCCCAGTGCCCCTGTCCCCAGGGATGGCCCTGCCCTGCCCTGGGTCCAGCGCTGGCCCTCAGCAGGATGGCACCTTCCCGCCCCACTCTCCCTCCCTCCCCACCCGCCTCACAGGCCCCTCTGGGCTGGGACCCCCGTGGGCACAGATCAAGGACAGGCACTGAGCGGGGGCTCCCGGCACCTGCCACAGCCTCAGTTCTCCACTCACCTTTGGCCACATTTCTGCAACACCTTCCATCCTTACGGGTCCCTGACCACACACAAGAGACCATTGTGGGGCAGCTGGGAAAACATCTCAGCTCAATGACTTGACTATTTGCCTTGCATTTTCCCCAGGAGCCGGCAGTGACCTGGAAGATTTTCCTTTTGCCCTTTTCTGCTTCGTGCCTCTTTTGTTGGATAATTGAGGAACGTTGACAGAGGAGGGGCCCAGGGGAGGTGAAGCCACTCAAGAAAGAGGCATTTACAGCTCCTCAACACCAATGATCCCACTCTGGACCATCCATACTGTGGCATCAGCAGCTCATTGGAAGAGGGAAATGTCCCCAGTGTGGTGTTTGAGAGAGAGATGGACGAGAGACGTGAGCAGGGTGCCTGAGGTGCAGCTGATCCCCCCTGGACTGTCTCCTTCCTTCCCCCTGAGCAGGGCTGGGAGCACCTGGGGAAATTCCTCTTGTTCCTGCAGTCCCTGCTCTGGGATTTTTCCCACCCTCTGGTTCCAAATGGATTTGGGGCCTGGCCGTTCTCCTCAGGCCGTGACCCGCAGGGAGGTGTTGTGGTGACTCCCAGAGGGAAAGGGGAGGAGAAAAGGGGGCCCTGTTCTCCCCACATTTAAGTCTCCCTTCCCAATTTCCTGATGCCCTCAGATTCCCAGAGTCCCTCAGTAGCTGCACGAGAGGGGTCACCAGACTCATCAGGAGGTGTCTGTCCTGTTGTCCTGATTTTGACTGGGATAATGGACTGGTTTACAGTCACCGCCCACAACAGGGACTTGTCTCAGCACAGAATCCTGGAATTATGGACTGGCTTGGGTGGGAAGGTACCTTAAACTTATCCTGTGCCACCCCCTGCCATGGGCAGGGACACCTTCCACTAGCCCAGGTTACTCCAAGCCCCGTCCATCCTGGCCTTGGACACTTCCAGGGATGGGGCAGCCACAGCTTCTCAGGGCAACCTGTGCCAGGGCCTCCCCCCTCACAGGGAAAACTTTCTTCCCAATATCCTCCTAAGCCTGCCCTCTGTCAGTGGGAAGCCATTCCCCCTTCTCCCATCCCTACAGGCCCTTGTCCAAAATCCCTCTGCAGCTCTCTGGGAGCCCCTCGAGGCACTGGAAGGGGCTCTAAAGCCTCTCTGGAGCCTTCGTTTCTCCAGGCTGAACAGTCCCAATTGTCCCAGCCTGTCCCCAGAGCAGAGGGGCTCCAGCCCTCCGAGCATCTTTGTGGCCTCCTCTGGATCCACTCCAACAGGTCCATTCCTCCTGATCTGGGCCCCCCGAGCTGGAGGCAGCACTGCAGGTGGGGTCTCACCTGAGGGCAGCAGAGGGGCACATTCCCCTCCTCCCCTGCCCCCGGGATGAGCCCCGCACACGGGGGGTTTCCGGGCTGGCTCGTGTCTCATTTGTCACCCACCAGCACCCCCAGAGCTCTCTCCCAGCAGGTTCTTCCATCCCTTCCTCCCCCAGCCTGCACCGATCCCGGGGGTTGCCCTGACCCGGCTGCTCCACCTTGGTCTTGTCCAACCTCAGCAGATTCCCATGTGTGCCGGGAAACGGGGGGAAGGGGAATTCACCCGACTCTTGGAGATTTGTTTGTCTGGTGGTGCCCCAGGGAAAAACAAAACCCTGGCAGTCCCATCGAGTCTGTCCCATATTCCACCCAGGAACCCTCCACCAAACAGATCCACCATGAGGTGGGGGGAATTCCAGGGCCCTTTTTTGGGGACTGACATGTCACAGCAAAAGGGAAACCCCTCAGTGGATATTTCCACAAGTTACTCTGGAATCCCCCGTGACATCTCATTCTACCTCTGTGACAGCACATCCTCCCTGTGACATCAGAGCTCCTCTATGTTGTCACATCTGTCATATGACATCACATATCTCCTGTGACATCACATCTTTCCTGTGACATCACATCCTGCTCTGTGACATCACCTCCTCTTCTGTGTGATGCCGTGGAATGTTGGTGCTAAAGAAATTACTCAGGAGCAGTTAATTAGGGGTGAGATAAGCAAAGGGTTTAATTGTGCCAAGGCAATGGATGTTACAAGACACGCGCCGCTGTGCTCGAGATGGTACATTTTATAATATTGTCTGTCCAATCCCAAGTGTGGCCACACTGTAGCCTTTGCTCTGGTCCACCCCGGGTCCACCCCCTGAGAATTGAGTCTGGGCTGTATTTTGGGACCACCTCTTCATCAGTTTCATCATCTTCAGAGCACAGAGGGTATATACTCACCTAGTTCTTGACTCTGTTTTGTGTTCAGGCCCTGATATGGCTGTTCTCCAAACAGCCTAGGCCTTGCCTTGACAAGAGACTAAACATTGCCACTGAATTCAGGGGTAGATTTGATATGGGGAGCAGAGAATGGGGTAAGAGGGTTAAGGACTGAGTAAACTACTTGTAATACAGGGAAAGGGAGTGAGGGATGCTGCTTTTCAAATCTACTTCTAGTACTTATAAATCTTATAAAGTTAATAAAAATTAGAAAAATAAAAACTATACTAGGGGCTTAAGGTATCAGTTACATCACATCATTCCTGTGCCATCACATCCTCCTCTGTGACATCACATCCCTCATATGACATCATATCTGTGGGCCCAGCGCTGGCCCTCAGCAGGATGGCACCTTCCCGCCCCACTCTCCCTCCCTCCCCACCCGCCTCACAGGCCCCTCTGGGCTGGGACCCCCGTGGGCACAGATCAAGGACAGCCACTGAGCGGGGGCTCCCGCCACCTGCCACAGCCTCAATTCTCCACTCACCTTTGGCCACAGTTCCGCAACACCTTCCATCCTTACGGGCCCCTGACCACACACAAGAGACCATTGTGGGGCAGCTGGGAAAACATCTCAGCTCAATGACTTGACTATTTGCCTTGCATTTTCCCCAGGAGCCGGCAGTGACCTGGAAGATTTTCCTTTTGCCCTTTTCTGCTTCGTGCCTCGTTTGTTGGATAATTGAGGAACGCTGACAGGGAAGAGGCCCAGGGGAGGTGAGGTCTCTCAAGAGGGAGGCATTTACAGCCCCTCAACACCAAAGGTCCCACTCTGGATCATCCAAATTGTGGGAGCAGCAGCTCATTGGAAGAGGGAAATGTCCCCAGTTTGGTGTTTGAGAGAGAGATGGACGAGAGATGTGAGCAGGGTGCCTGAGGTGCAGCTGATCCCCCCTGGACTGTCTCCTTCCTTCCCCCTGAGCAGGGCTGGGAGCACCTGGGGAAATTCCTCTTGTTCCTACAGTCCCTGCTGTGGGATATCACATCCTCCTCTTTGACATCACATCCTCCTCTATGACATCACATCCATCATATGACATCACATCCTCCTCTTTGACATCACATCCATCATATGACATCACATCTCTCCTCTGACATCATATCCTTCCCCGTGACATCACATCCTCCTCTGTGACATCACAGCTTTCTATGACGTCCCATCAATCGTATGACATCACATCTCACCTGTGACATCACATCCTTCCTCTGTGTCATCAAATCCTTCTCTGTGACATCACATCCTTCTTGTGACATCACATCCTTCCTCTGTTACATCACAGCTCCTCTAGGATGTTGCATCCATCATATGACATTATATCTATCCTTTGACAACACATCCTTCCTGTGAGAACACATCCTCTGCATGACATCTCATCCTTCCTTTGTGACATCACATCCTCCCCGTGACATCACATCCTTCCTATGACATCACATCCATCATATGACATCGCGTCCTCCTCTGTGACATCACATCCATCATATGACATAACATCCTTCCTGGGACATCACATCCTCCCTGTGATATCACAGCTCCTCTATGTCGTCGCATGCATCATATGACATCATATCTCTCCTGAGACATCACATCCTTCCTCCACTGTGACATCACATTGTTCTTGTGACATCACATCCTTCTGTGTAACATCACATCCTCCTCTGTGACATCACTTCCTCTGTCTGTGACATCACACCCATCATATGACAACACATACATCTCTCTGGTGACATCACATCCTCCTCTGCATGATATCACATCCTTCCTAAGACATCACATCCATCAGATGACATCACATCCTTCCTGTGATATCTCATCCTTCTTCTGTGACATCACATTCTTCCTGTAACATCACATCATTCTTCTGTGGAATCACATTATTCCTGTGACATCACATCCTCCTCTGTGCCATCAAATCTCTACTATGACATCACATCTCCCCTGTGATATCACAACCATCATATGACATCACGTCTCACCTATAACATCACATCGCACCTATGACATCATATCTCTCCAGTGACATCACATCCACATTATGAGGTTGGACAAGACCAAGGTGGTGCAGCCGGGTCAGGGCAAGCCCTGGGATCAGTGCAGGCTGGGGGAGGAAGGGATGGAAGAACCTGCTGGGAGAGGGCTCTGGGGGTGCTGGTGGGTGACAAATGGGACACGAGCCAGCCCGGAAACCCCCCGTGTGCGGGGCTCATCCCGGGGGCAGGGGAGGAGGGGAATGTGCCCCTCTGCTGCCCTCAGGTGAGACCCCACCTGCAGTGCTGCCTCCAGCTCGGGGGGCCCAGATCAGGAGGAATGGACCTGTTGGAGTGGATCCAGAGGAGGCCACCAAGATGCTCTGAGGGCTGGAGCCCCTCTGCTCTGGGGACAGGCTGGGACAATTGGGATGGTTCAGCCTGGAGAAGAGAAGGCTCCAGAGAGGCCTTAGAGCCCCTTCCCGTGCCTTGAGGGGCTCTCAGAGAGCTGCAGAGGGATTTTGGCCAAGGAGCTGTAGGGATGGGAGAAGGGGGAATGGCTTCCCACTGACAGAGGGCAGGCTTAGAGGGATATTGGGAAGAAAGTTTTCCCTGTGAGGGGGGAGGCCCTGGCACAGGTTGCCCTGAGAAGCTGTGGTTGCCCCTGGATCCCTGGAAGTGTCCAAGGCCAGGATGGACGGGGCTTGGAGTAACCTGGGCTAGTGGAAGGTGTCCCTGCCCATGGCAGGGGGTGGCATGGGATGAGTTTAAGGTCCCTTCCCACCCAAACCAGTCCATGATTCCAGGATTCTGTGCTGAGACAAGTCCCTGTGGTGGGCAGTGACTGTAAACCAGTCCATTATCCCATCAAAACCAGGACAACAGGACAGACACCTCCTGCTCAGTCTGGTCCTGCCTCCCCCTCGTGCAGCTACTGAGGGACTCTGGGAAGCCGAGGGCACCAGGAAATTGGGAAGGGAGATGTAAATGTGGGGAGAACAGGGCCCCCTTTTCTCCTCCCTTTACCTCTGTGAGTCACCACAACACCTCCCTGTGGGTCACGGCCTGAGGAGAACGGCCAGGCCCCAAATCCATTGGAACCAGAGGGCAGGAAAAATCCCACAGGAGAGACTGCAGGAACAAGAGGAATTTCCCCAGGTGCTCCCAGCCCTGCTCAGGGGGAAGGAAGGAGACAGTCCAGGGGGGATCAGCTGCACCTCAGGCACCCTGCTCACGTCTCTCGTCCATCTCTCTCTCAAACACCAAACTGGGGACATTTCCCTCTTCCAATGAGCTGCTGATGTCAAAATTTGGATGGTCCAGACTGGGATCATTGGTGTTGAGGGGCTGTAAATGCCTCCTTCTTGAGCGACTTCACCTCCCCTGGGCCCCTCCTCAGTCAACGTTCCTCAATTATGCAACAAACGAGGCACGAAGCAGAAAAGGGCAAAAGGAAAATCTTCCAGGTCACTGCCGGCTCCTGGGGAAAATGCAAGGCAAATAGTCAAGTCATTGAGCTGAGATGTTTTCCCAGCTGCCCCACAATGGTCTCTTGTGTGTGATCAGGGGCCCGTAAGGATGGAAGGTGTTGCGGAACTGTGGCCAAAGGTGAGTGGAGAATTGAGGCTGTGGCAGGTGGCGGGAGCCCCCGCTCAGTG
>NW_024105183.1:0-40998 GCF_003945595.2 Pipra filicauda
CATAATGGTGCAGGCCTCATCATCACAGTGACCTCATAAAGCCCAGACATGTCATAATGTTGCAGGTGTCCTCATAACAGTGACGTCATAAAGCCCAGACACCACATAATGGTGCAGGCCTCATCATCACATTGACCTCATAAAGCCCAGACATGTCGTAGTGGTGCAGACCTCATCATCACAGTGACCTCAAAAAGATCAGACACCTCATAATTGTGCAGGCCTCAACATCACAGTGACCTCAAAAAGACCAGACATGTCATTATGGTGCAGGTCTCCTCATGGCACTCACCTCATACAACCCAGACATGTCATAATGCTGCAGGTTTCATCATAAAACTGACCTGATAAAGCCCAGACATGTCATAATGGTGCCGGCCCCATCATGGCACTGACCTCATAAAGCCCAGACATGTCATAATGGTGCAGGCCTCATCATCACAGTGACCTCATAAAGCCCAGACATGTCATAATGGTGCAGGCCTCATCAAGGCACTGACCTCATAATGCCCAAACATGTCATATTGGTGAAAGACTCATCATGGCACTGACCTCATAGATCCCAGTCATGTCATAATGGTGCAGGCCTCCTCATGGAACTGACATTATAAAGCCCAGAAACGTCATAATGGTGCAGGCCTCATCATCACAGTGACCTCATAAAGCCGAGACACCTCATAATGGTGCAGGCCTCATCATAAAAGTGACCTCATAAAGCTCAGACATATCGTAATGTTGCAGGCCTTATCATGGCGCAGACCTCATAAAGCCCAGACATGTTATAATGGTCCAGGCGTCATCACGGCACTGACCTCATAGAGCCCAGACATGTCATAATGGTTTAGGTCTCCTCATGGCACTGACCTCATAAAGCCCAGACACCTCATAATGGTGCAGGACTCATCATGACAGTGACCTCAAAAAGACCAGACACGACATTATGGTGCAGGCCACATCATGGCACTGACCTCATAAAGCCCAGACATGTTATAATGGTGCAGGCATCATCATGGCACTGACATCATAGAGCCCAGAAATGTCATAATGGTTTAGGTCTCCTCATGGCACTGACCTCAAAAAGCCCAGACACCACATAATGGTGAAGGCCTCATAATCCCAAAGACCTCAAAATACCAGACACCTCATCATGGTACAGGCCTCATCATCACAGTGACATCATAAAGCCTAATATGTCATAATGGTGCTGGCCTCATCATCTCAGTGGCCTCAAAAAGACCAGACATCTCATAATGGTGCAGGCCTCATCATCACAGTGACCTGATAAAGCCCAGGTACGTCATTATGGTGCAGGCCTCATCATGACACTGACTTCATAAAGCCGAGACATGTCAAAATTGTGCAGGCCTCCTCATGGCACTAACCTCATAAAGTCCACACATGTCATAATGGTGCAGGTTTCATCATCAAACTGACCTCATAAAACCCAGACATGTCATAATGGCGCAGGTCTCCTCATGGCAGTGACCTCATAAAACCCAGACATGTTATAATGCAGCAGGCGTCACCATGGCACTGACCTCATAGAGCTCAGACATGCAATAATGGTGCAGGTCTCATCAACACAGTGACCTCATAAAGCCCAGACATGTCATAATGGTTCCGGCCTCGTCATGGCACCGACCACATATAGCCCAGATATGTCATAATGGTGCAAGCGTCATCATCAGAGTGACCTTATAAAGCCGAAACACCTCATAATGGTGCAGGCCTCATCATCACAGTGACCTCATAAAGCCCAGACATGTCATAATGGTGCAGGTCGCATCATGGCACTGACCTGTTAAAGCCCAGATATGTCATAATGGTGCAGGCCTCCTCATGGCACTCACCTCATAAAGCCCAGACATGTCATAATGGTGCAACCCTCATCATCACCTTGACACCATAAAACCCAGACATGTCGCAATGGTTCAGGCCTCATCACCACTCTGATATGATAAAGCCCAGACATGTCATAATGGTGCAGGCCTCGTCATGGCACCGCCCTCATACAGACCAGACACGTCATAATGGTGCAGGTGTCATCATCACAGTGACCTCATAAAGCCGAGACACCTCATAATGGTGCAGGTCTCATCACCACACTGATTTCATAAAGCCCAGACATGTCATAATGGTGCAGGCCTGGTCATGGCACCGACCTCATATAGACCAGACACGTTATAATGGTGCAGACCTCATCATCACAGTGACAACATAAAGCCGAGACACCTCATAATGGTGCAGACCTCATCATCACAGTGACCTCACAAAGCCCAGACATATCATAATGGTGCAGGCCTCATCATGGCACTGACCTCATAAAGCCCAGACATGTCATAATGGTGCAGACCTCATCATCACATTGACATAATAAAGCCCAGACATGTCATAATGTTGCAGGCCTCATCGTCACAGTGACAATAAAAAGCGCAGATATGTCATAATGGTGCAGGTCTCATCACCACACTGATTTGATAAAGCCCAGACATGTCATAATGGTGCAGGCCTCGTCATGGCACCGACCTCATATAGCACAGACACGTCATAATGGTGCAGGCCTCATCATCACACTGATTTCATAAAGCCCAGACATGTTTTAATCGTGCAGGCGTCATCATGGCACTGTCCTCAAAGAGCCCAGATATGTCAAAATGCTGCAGGCCTCCTCAAGGCACTGACCTCATAAAGCCCAGCCATGCCATATTGGTGCAGGCCTCATCACCACACTGATTTGATAAAATCCAGACACGTCATAATGGTGCAGGCGTCATCATCACAGTGACCTGATAAAGCCAGGACACGTCATTATGGTGCAGGCCTCAAAACGGCATAGACTTCATAAAACCCAGACACCTCATAATGGTGCACTCCTCATCATGTCACTGACATCATAAAGCCCAGACATTTCATAATGCTGCAGGCGTCATAATGGCACTGACCTCATAGAGCCCAGGCATGTCATAATGCTGCAGGTCTCATCATCACAGTGACCTGATAAAGCCCAGACATGTCATAATGGTGCAGACCTCATCCTCACACTGGCCTCATAAAGCCCACACATGTCATAATGGTGCAGGCCTCATCATCACAGTGACCTGATAAAGCCCAGACATGTCATAATGGTGCAGGCCTCATCATCACAGTGACATCATAAAGCCCAGACATGTTATAATGGTGCAGGCCTCATCATCAAAACAGTGACATGATAAAGGCCAAACATGTCATACTGGTGCAGGTCTCATCATGGCACTGACCTAATAAAGCCGAAACATGTCATAATGGTGCAGGCCTCATCATCACACTGGCCTCATAAAGACAAGACACCTGATAACGGTGGGGGTCTCATCATCACACTGACCTCATAAATCCCAGACATGTCATATTGGTACAGGTGACATCATCACACTGACCTCATAAGGCCCATACACCTGATAACGATGGAGACCTCATCATCACAATGACCTCCTAAAGCCCAGACACGTCATAATGGTGCAAGTCTCTTCATCACAGTGACCTCATAAAGCCCAGACATGTCATAATGGTGCAGATCTAATCATCACAGTGACTTCATAAAACCCAGACATGTCATAATGGTGCAGGCCACTTCATTGCACCGACCTCATAAAGCCCAGAGAGCTCATAATTGTGCAGGCCTCATTATCACAGTGACCTCATAAAGCCCAGACACGTCATAATGGTGCAGGCCTCCTCATGGCACTGACCTCATAAAACCCAGACATCTCATAATGGTGCAGGTCTCATCATCACATTGACATCATAAAGCCCAGACATGTCATAATGGTGCAGGCCTCATCATCACACTGACCTGATAAAGGCCAGACATGTCATAATAGTGCCGGTCTCATCATGGCACTGACCTCATAAAGCCCACACATTTCATAATGGTGCAGGCCTCGTCATGGCACCGACCTCATATAGACCAGACACGTTATAATGGTGCAGGCCTCAACATCACAGTGACCTCATAAAGCCAAGAAACTTCATAATGGTGCAGACCTCATCATCACAGTGACATAATAAAGACCAGACATGACATAATGGTGCAGGCCTCATCATTACAGTGACATAATAAAGCCCAGACACCAGAGAACGGTAGAGCCCTCATCATCACACTGACATCATAAAGCCCAGACAATTCATATTGGTGCAGGTCTCATCATCACACTGACCTCATATAGCCCAGACATGTCATAATGGTGCAGGCCTCCTCATGGAACAGACCTCATAAACTCCAGACATGTCACAATGGTGCAGGCGTCATCATGGCACTGACCTCATAAGGCCCAGGCATGTCATAACGGTGCAGGCCTCATCATCACAGTGACCTCATAAAGCCCAGACACCACATAATGGTGCAGGCCTCATCATCACACTGACCTCATAAAGCCCAGACATGTCATAATGGTGCAGGCCTCATCACCACACTGATTTGATAAAGCCCAGACATGTCATAATGGTGCAGGCCTCATCACCACACTGATTTCATAAAGCCCAGACATCTCATAATGGTGCAGGTCTCATTATCACAGTGACCTCATAAAGCCCAGACATGTCATAATGGTGCAGGCCTCCTCATGGCACTGACCTCATAAAGCCCACACATGCCATAATGGTGTAGGCCTTCTCATAGCACTGACCTCATAAAGCCCAGATATGTCATAATGGTGCAGGCCTCCTCTTGGCACTGACCTCATAAAACCCAGCCATGTCATAATGGTGCAGGTCTCATCATCACAGTGACCTCATAAAGCCCAGACATGTCATAATGGTGCCGGTCTCATCATGGCACTGACGTCGTAAAGCACAGACATGTCATAATGGTGCAGGCCTCATCATCACACTGACCTCATAAAGCCAAGACACCTGATAACGGTGGAGGTCTCATCATCACACTGACCTCATACAGCCCAGACATGTCATAATGGTGCAGACCTCATCATCACACTGACCTCATAAAGCCCAGACACCTGAAAACGGTGGACTCCTCATCATCACAGTGACCTCCTGAAGCCCAGACATCTCATAATGGTGCAGGCTCTCATCACACTGACCTCATAAAGCCCAGACATGTCATAATGGTGCAGGCCTCATCATGGCACTGACCTCATAAAGCCCAGACATGTCATAATGGTGCAGGCCTCATCATGGCACTGACCTCATAAAGCCCAGACATGTCATAATGGTGCAGGCCTTACCAGGGCACTGACCTCATAAAGCCCAGACATGTCATAATGGTGCAGGCCTCATCATCACAGTGACATAATAAAGCGCAGACATGTCATAATGGTGCAGGCCTCATCATCACACTGACCTCATAAAGCCCAGACATATCATAATGGCTCAGGTCTCATCACCACACTGATTTGATAAAGCCCAGACATGTCATAATGGTGCAGGCCTCGTCATGGCACCGACCTCATATTGCCCAGACACGTCAAAATGGTGCAGGTCTCTTCATCACAGTGACCTCATAAAGCCCAGACACCTCATAATGGTGCAGGTCTCATCATGGCACTGACTCATAAGGCCCAGGCATGTCATAATGGTGCAGACCTCATCATCACATTGACACCATAAAGCCCAGACATGTCATAATGGTGCAGGCCTCATCATCACAATGACATAAAAAAGCGCAGATATGTCATAATGGTGCAGGCCTCATCACCTCACTGATTTGATAAAGTCCAGTCATGTCATAATGGTGCAGGCCTCGTCATGGCACCGACCTCATATAGCCCAGACACGACAAAATAGAGCAGGCCTCATCATCACAGTGACCTCATAAAGCCCAGACACCTCATAATGGTGCAGGTCTCATTATCACAGTGACCTCATAAAGCCCAGATGTGTCCTAATGTTGCAGGCCTCCTCATGACACTGATCTCATAAAGCCCAGACATGTCATAATGGTGCAGGCCTCATCATCACACGGACTTGAAAAAGGCCAGACATGTCATAATGGTGCCGGTCTCGTCATGGCACTGACCTCATAAAGCCCAGACATGTCATAATGGTGCAGGCCTCGTCATGGCACCGACCTCATATAGCCCTGTCACGTCAGAATGGTGTAGACCCCATCATCACCGTGACATAATAAAGCCCAGACATGTCATAATGGTGCAGACCTCATCATCACGTTGACATCATAAAGCCAAGACATGTCATAATGGTGCAGGCTTCAGCACCACACAGATTCGATAAAGCCCAGACATGTCATAATGGTGCAGACCTCGTCATGCCACCGACCTCATATAGCCCAGACTTGTTATAATGGTGCAGGCCTCATCATCACAGTGATCTGATAAAGTCCGGACACGTCATAATGGTGCAGACCTCAAAATGCCATTGACCTCATAAAGCCCACGCATGTCATAATGGTGCAGGTCTCCTCATGGTACTGACCACATAAAGCCCAGACACGCCATAATGGTGCAGGCCTCATCATCACACTGACCTCATAAAGCCCGCACACGTCATAATGGTGCAGGTCTCATCATCACAGTGACCTGCTGAAGCCCAGACACCTCATAGTGGTGCAGGTCTCATCGGCACAGTGACGTCATAAAGTCCAGACATGTCACATTGGTGCAGGCCTCATCATCACATTGACATCATAAAGGCCAGACATGTCATAATGGTGTAGGCCTCATCATAACAGTGACCTGATAAAGCCCAGACATGCCATAATGGTGCAGGCCTTGTCATGGCACCGACCTCATATAGCCCAGAAACTTCAAAATGGTGCAGGCCTCACCATCACATTGACATCATAAAGCCCAGACACCTCATAATGGTGCAGGTCTCATCATCACAGTGACCTCATAAAGCCCAGATATGTCATAATGGCGCAGGTCTCCTCGTGACACTGACCTCATAAAGCCCAGACATGTCATAATGGTGCAGGCCTCATCACCACACTGATTTCTTAAAGCCGAGAAATGTCATAATGGTGCAGGCCTTGTCATGGCACCGACCTCATATATACCAGACACGTTATAATGGTGTAGACCTCATCATCACAGTGACCTCATAAAGCCGAGACACCTCATAATGGTGCAGGCCTCATCATCACACAGTGACCTCATAAAGCCCAGACATGTCATAATGGTGCAGGCCTCCTCATGACACTGACCTCATAAAGCCCAGGCACATCATAATGGTGGAAGTCTCTTCATCACGCTGACCTCATAAAGCCCAGACATGTCGTATTGGTGCAGACCTCATCATGGCACTGACCGCATATAGCCCAGACATGTCAAAATGGTGCAGGCCTCATCATCACAGTGACCTCAAAAAGCGCTGACACCACATAATGGTGCAGGCCTCATCATCACAGTGACCTCATAAAGCCCAGACATGTCATAATGGTGCAGGTCTCATCATCACAGTGACCTCATAAAGCCCAGGCATGTCATAATCGTGCAGGCCTCCTCATGGCACTGACATGATAAAGCCCAGACATGTCATAATGGTGCAGGCCTCCTCATGGCACTGACCTCATAAAGCCCAGATATGTCATAAAGGTGCAGGCCTCATCATCACAGTGACATAATAAAGCGCAGACACGTCATAATTGTGCAGGCCTCATCATCACACTGACCTCATAAAGCCCAAGCACCAGATAACGGTAGAGCCCTCATCATCACAGTGACCTCATAAAGCCCCGACACATCATAATGGTGGAAGTCTCTTCATCACAATGACCTCATAAAGCCCAGACATGTCATAATGGTGCAGGCCTCCTCTTGACACAGACCTCATATAGCCCAGACATGTCATAATGGTGCAGGTCTCCTCATGGCACTGACCTCATAAGGCCCAGACATGACATAATGGTGCAGGTCTGATCAACAGAGTGACCTCATAAAGCCCAGACACCACATAATGGTGCAGGCCTCATCATCACAGTGACCTCATAAAGCCCAGACATGTCACAATGGTGCAGGTCTCATCATCACAGTGACCTCATAAAGCCCAGACAGCATATAATGGTACAGGACTCTTCATCACAGTGATGTCATAAAGCCCAGACATGTCATAACGGTGCAGGTCTCATCATCACAGTGACCTCATAAAGCCCAGACATGCCATAATGGTGCAGGCCTCATCATCACAGTGACCTGATAAAGTCCATACACCTCATAATGGTGCTGGCCTCATCATCACACTGATGTGATAAAGCCCAGACATGTCATAATGGTGCAGGCCTCCATATGGCACTGACATGATAAAGCCCAGACATGCCATAATGTTGCTGGCGTCATCACCACACTGATCTCATAAAGCCCAGACCTGCCAAAATGGTGCAGGCCGCATCATCACACTGACATCATAAAGTCCAGACATGTCATAATGGTGCCGGTCTCATCATGGCACTGACCGCATAAAGCCCAGACACCTCATAACGGTGCAGGCCTCCTCATGGCACTGACCTCATAAAGCCCACACATGTCATAATGGTGCAGGCCTCATCATGCCACTGACCTCATAAAGCCCAGACATGTCATAATGGTGCAGGTCTCCTCATGGCACTGACCTCATAAATCCCAGACATGTCATAATTGTACAGGCCTCACCATCACACTGACCTCATAAAGCGCAGACATGTAATAATGGTGCAGGCCTCGTCATGGCACTGACCTCATAAAGCCCAGACATGTCATAACGGTGCAGGCCTCCTTATGGCACTGACCTCATAAAGCCAATCCATGTCATAATGGTGCAGGTCTCCTCATGGCACTGACCTCGTAAAGCCAAGACATGTCATAATGGTGCAGGCCCCATCATGGTTCTGACCTCATAAAGCCCAGCCATGTCATAATGGTGCAGGCCTCACCATCACACTGACCTCATAAAACCCAGACACCACATAATGGTGCAGGACTCATCATCACACTGATATCATAAAGCCAAGACATGTCATAATGGTGCAGGCCTCCTCATGGCACTGACATGATAAAGCCCAGACATGTCATAATGCTGCTGGCCTCATCACCACACTGATCTCATAAAGCCCAGACATGTCAAAATGGTACTGGCCGCATCATCACACTGACCTCAGAAAGCCCAGACATGTCATATTTGTGCAGGTGTCATCCCCACACTAAAGACATAAAGCCCAGACACGTCATAATGGTGCAGGCCTCATCATCACACTGACCTCATAAAGCCCAGACATGTCATAATGGTGCAGGCCTCGTCATGGCACCGACCTCATATAGCCCAAACACATCATAATGGTGCAGGCCTCATCATCACAGTGACCTGATAAAGCCCGGACACGTCATAATGGTGCAGACCTCAAAATGCCATTGACCTCATAAAGCCCACACATGTCATAATGGTGCAGGCGTCATCATGGCACTGACCTCATAGAGCCCAGACATGTCATAATGGTGCAGGTCTCCTCATGGCACTGACCTCATAAAGCCCAGACACGTCATAATGGTGCAGGTCTCATCATCACAGTGACCTGCTGAAGCCCAGACACCTCATAGTGGTGCAGGTCTCATCGTCACAGTGACGTCATAAAGCCCAAACATTTCATAATGGTGCAGGCCTCATCATCACATTGACATCATAAAGGCCAGACATGTCATAATGGTGTAGGCCTCATCATCACAGTGACCTGATAAAGCCCAGACATATGATAATGGTGCAGGCCTCATCATCAGACTGACCTCATAAAGCCCAGAGATGTCATAATGGCACAGGTTTCATCACCACACTGATTTGATAAAGCCCAGACATGCCATAATGGTGCAGGCCTTGTCATGGCACCGACCTCATGTAGCCCAGAAGCTTCAAAATGGTGCAGGCCTCATCATCACATGGACATCATAAAGCCCAGACACCTCAAAATGGTGCAGGTCTCATCATCACAGTGACCTCATAAAACCCAGATATGTCTTAATGGCGCAGGCCTCCTCGTGACACTGACCTCATAAAGTCCAGACATGTCATAATGGTGCAGGCCTCATCACCACACTGATTTCTTAAAGCCGAGAAATGTCATAATGGTGCAGGCCTTGTCATGGCACCGACCTCATATATACCAGACACGTTATAATGGTGTAGACCTCATCATCACAGTGACCTCATAAAGCCGAGACACCTCATAATGGTGCAGGCCTCATCATCACACAGTGACCTCATAAAGCCCAGACATGTCATAATGGTGCAGGCCTCCTCATGACACTGACCTCATAAAGCCCAGGCACATCATAATGGTGGAAGTCTCTTCATCACGCTGACCTCATAAAGCCCAGACATGTCGTATTGGTGCAGACCTCATCATGGCACTGACCTCATATAGCCCAGACATGTCAAAATGGTGCAGGCCTCGTCATGGCACCGACCTCATATAGCCCAGACACGACAAAATAGAGCAGGCCTCATCATCACAGTGACCTCATAAAGCCCAGACACCTCATAATGGTGCAGGCCTCATCATCACAGTGACCTCATAAAGCCCAGATGTGTCCTAATGTTGCAGACCTCCTCATGACACTGACCTCATAAAGCCCAGACATGTCATAATGGTGCAGGCCTCATCATCACACTGACCTGAAAAAGGCCAGACGGGTCATAATGGTGCCGGTCTCATCATGGCACTGACCTCATAAAGCCCAGACATGTCATAATGGTGCAGGCCTCCTCATGGCACTGACCTCATAAAGCCCAGATATGTCATAATGGTGCAGGCCTCGTCATGGCACCGACCTCATATAGCCCAGACTTGTTATAATGGTGCAGGCCTCATCATCACAGTAACCTGATAAAGTCTGGACACGTCATAATGGTGCAGACCTCAAAATGCCATTGACCTCATAAAGCCCACACATGTCATAATGGTGCAGGTCTCCTCATGGCACTGACCACATAAAGCCCAGACACGCCATAATGGTGCAGGCCTCATCATCGCACTGACCTCATAAAGCCCGCACACGTCATAATGGTGCAGGTCTCATCATCACAGTGACCTGCTGAAGCCCAGACACCTCATAGTGGTGCAGGTCTCATCGTCACAGTGACGTCATAAAGTCCAGACATGTCATATTGGTGCAGGCCTCATCATCACATTGACATCATAAAGGCCAGACATGTCATAATGGTGCAGGCCTCATCATCACAGTGACCTGATAAAGCCCAGACATATCATAATGGTGCAGGCCTCATCATCAGACCGACCTCATAAAGCCCAGAGATGTCATAATGGCACAGGTTTCATCACCACACTGATTTGATAAAGCCCAGACATGCCATAATGGTGCAGGCCTTGCCATGGCACCGACCTCATATAGCCCAGAAACTTCAAAATGGTGCAGGCCTCATCATCACATTGACATTATAAAGCCCAGACACCTCATAATGGTGCAGGTCTCATCATCACAGTGACCTCATAAAGCCCAGATATGTCATAATGGCGCAGGCCTCCTCATGACACTGACCTCATAAAGCCCAGGCACATCATAATGGTGGAAGTCTCTTCATCACGCTGACCTCATAAAGCCCAGACATGTCGTATTGGTGCAGACCTCATCATGGCACTGACCTCATATAGCCCAGACATGTCAAAATGGTGCAGGCCTCATCATCACAGTGACCTCAAAAAGCGCTGACACTACATAATGGTACAGGCCTCATCATCACAGTGACCCCATAAAACCAAGACATGTCATAATGGTGCAAGCCTCATCATCACATTGACATGATAAACCCCAGACAGGTCATAATGGAGCAGGTCTCATCATGCCACTGACCTGATAAAGCGCAGACATGTCATAATGGTGCAGGTCTCATCATCAAAGTGACCTCATAAAGCCCAGACATGTCATAATCGTGCAGGCCTCCTCATGGCACTGACATGATAAAGCCCAGACATGTCATAATGGTGCAAGCCTCCTCATGGCACTGACCTCATAAAGCCCAGATATGTCATAAAGGTGCAGGCCTCATCATCACAGTGACATAATAAAGCGCAGACACGTCATAATTGTGCAGGCCTCATCATCACAGTGACCTCATAAATCCAGGCATGCCATAATGGCTCAGGCCTCATCACCACACTGATTTGATAAAGTCCAGACATGTCATAATGGTGCAGGCCTCATCATGGCACCGACCTCATATATCCCAGACACGTCAAAAAGCTGCAGGCCTCATCATCACATTGACATCATAAAGCCCGGACATCTTATAATGGTGCAGACCTAATCATCACAGTGACCTCATAAAGCCTAGACATGTCATAATGGTGCAGGCCTCCTCATGACACTGACCTCATAAGGCCCAGACATGTCATAATGGTACAGGCCTCATCATCACATTGACATCATAAACCCCAGACATGTCATAATGGTGCAGGCCTCATCATCACAGTGACCTGATAAAGGCCAGACATGTCATAATGGTGCAGGCCTCATCATCACAGTGACCTGATAAAGGCCAGACATGTCATAATGGTGCAGACCTCATCATCACAATGACCTGAGAAAGGCCAGACATGTTACACTGCTGCAGGCCTCATCATCCCACTGACCTCATAATGCCCTGACATGTGATAATGGTGCAGGCCTCATCATCACAGTGACCTCATAAAGCCCAGACACCTCATAATGGTGCCGGCCTCATCATCACAGTGACTTAATAAAGCCCTGACACGTCATTATTTTGCAGGCCTCATAATGGCACTTACCTCATAAAGCCCAGACATGTCAAAATGGTGCAGGCCTCACCATGACACTGACCTCATAAAGCCCAGACATGTCATAATGGTGCAGACCTCCTCATGGCACTGACCTCATAAAGCCCAGATATGTCATAATGGTGCAGGCCTCCTCATGGCACTGACCTCATAAAGCCCAGACATGTCATAATGGTGCAGGTCTCATCATCACACTGACTTCATAAAGCCCACACATGTCATAACGGTGCAGGCCTCCTCATGGAACAGACCTCATAAACTCCAGACATGTCACAATGGTGCAGGCGTCATCATGGCACTGACCTCATAAGGCCCAGGCATGTCATAACGGTGCAGGCCTCATCATCACAGTGACCTCATAAAGCCCAGACACCACATAATGGTGCAGGCCTCATCATCACACTGACCTCATAAAGCCCAGACATGTCATAATGGTGCAGGCCTCATCACCACACTGATTTGATAAAGCCCAGACATGTCATAATGGTGCAGGCCTCATCACCACACTGATTTCATAAAGCCCAGACATCTCATAATGGTGCAGGTCTCATTATCACAGTGACCTCATAAAGCCCAGACATGTCATAATGGTGCAGGCCTCCTCATGGCACTGACCTCATAAAGCCCACACATGCCATAATGGTGTAGGCCTCCTCATAGCACTGACCTCATAAAGCCCAGATATGTCATAATGGTGCAGGCCTCCTCTTGGCACTGACCTCATAAAACCCAGCCATGTCATAATGGTGCAGGCCTCATCATCACAGTGACCTGATAAAGCCCAGACACCTCATAATGGTGCAGGTCTCATCATCACAGTGACCTCATAAAGCCCAGACATGTCATAATGGTGCCGGTCTCATCATGGCACTGACGTCATAAAGCACAGACATGTCATAATGGTGCAGGCCTCATCATCACACTGACCTCATAAAGCCAAGACACCTGATAACGGTGGAGGTCTCATCATCACACTGACCTCATACAGCCCAGACATGTCATAATGGTGCAGACCTCATCATCACACTGACCTCATAAAGCCCAGACACCTGAAAACGGTGGACTCCTCATCATCACAGTGACCTCCTGAAGCCTAGTCATCTCATAATGGTGCAAGTCTCTTCATCACACTGACCTCATAAAGCCCAGACATGTCATAATGGTGCAGGTCTCATCATCGCAGTGACCTCATAAAGCCCAGACATGTCATAATGGTGCAGGCCTCATCATGGCACTGACCTCATAAAGCCCAGACATGTCATAATGGTGCAGGCCCCGTCATGGCACTGACCTCATAAAGCCCAGACATGTCATAATGGTGCAGGCCTCATCATCACAGTGACATAATAAAGCGCAGACATGTCATAATGGTGCAGGCCTCATCATCACACTGACCTCATAAAACCCAGACACCACATAATGGTGCAGGACTCATCATCACACTGATATCATAAAGCCAAGACATGTCATAATGGTGCAGGCCTCCTCATGGCACTGACATGATAAAGCCCAGACATGTCATAATGCTGCTGGCCTCATCACCACACTGATCTCATAAAGCCCAGACATGTCAAAATGGTACTGGCGCATCATCACACTGACCTCAGAAAGCCCAGACATGTCATATTTGTGCAGGTGTCATCCCCACACTAAAGACATAAAGCCCAGACACGTCATAATGGTGCAGGCCTCATCATCACACTGACCTCATAAAGCCCAGACATGTCATAATGGTGCAGGCCTCGTCATGGCACCGAACTCATATAGCCCAAACACGTCATAATGGTGCAGGCCTCATCATCACAGTGACCTGATAATGCCCGGACACGTCATAATGGTGCAGACCTCAAAATGCCATTGACCTCATAAAGCCCACACATGTCATAATGGTGCAGGCGTCATCATGGTACTGACCTCATAGAGCCCAGATATGTCATAATGGTGCAGGTCTCCTCATGGCACTGACCTCATAAAGCCCACACACGTCATAATGGTGCAGGCGTCATCATCACAGTGACCTGATAAAGCCCAGACACCTCATAGTGGTGCACGTCTCGTCGTCACAGTGACGTCATAAAGCCCAGACATGTCATAATGATGCAGGCCTCCTCATGGCACTGACCTCATAAAGTCCAGACACGTCACAATGGTGCAGGCGTCATCATCACATTGACATCATAAAGCCCAGACATATCATAATGGTGCAGGCCTCATCATCAGACTGACCTCATAAAGCCCAGAGATGTCATAATGGCTCAGGTTTCATCACCACACTGATTTGATAAAGCCCAGACATGCCATAATGGTGCAGGCCTTGTCATGGCACCGACCTCATATAGCCCAGAAACTTCAAAATGGCGCAGGCCTCATCATCACATTGACATCATAAAGCCCAGACACCTCATAATGGTGCAGGCCTCATCATCACAGTGACCTCATAAAGCCCAGATATGTCATAATGGCGCAGGCCTCCTCATGACACTGACTGCATAAAACCCAGGCACATCATAATGGTGGAAGTCTCTTCATCACACTGACCTCATAAAGCCCAGACATGTCGTATTGGTGCAGACCTCATCATGGCACTGACCTCATATAGCCCAGATATGTCATAATGGTGCAGGCCTCATCATCACAGTGACCTCAAAACGCCCTGACACCACATAATGGTGCAGGCCTCATCATCACAGTGACCTCATAAAACCAAGACATGTCATAATGGACCAGGACTCATCATCACAGTGACCTCAAAATAACCAGACACCTCATAATGTTGCTGGCCTCATCATCACAGGGAACTGATAAAGCCCAGGCACGTCATTATGTTTCAGGCCTCATCATGGCTCTGACCTCATGAAGCCCAGACATGTCAAAATGGTGCAGGCCTCCTCAAGGCACTGACCTCATAAAGCCCAGACATGTCATAATCGTGCAGGCCTCATCATCACACTGACCTCAAAAAGCCCATATATGTCATAATGGTGTAGGTCCCATCATGGCACTGACCTCATAAAGCCCAGACATTTTATAATGGTGCAAGCGTCATCATGGCACTGACCTCATAGATCCCAGACATGTCATAATGGTGCAGGCCTTCTCATGGCACTGACCTCATAAAGCCCAGCCATGCCATAATTGTGCAGGCCTCATGACCACACTGATTTAATAAAGTCCAGACATGTCATAATGGTGCAGGACTCATCATGGCACTAACCTCATAAAGCCCAGGCATGTCATAATGGTGCAGGCCTCGTCATGGCACCGACCTCATATAGCCCAGTCACGTCATAATGGTGCAGACCTCATCATCACAGTGACCTCCTAAAGTCCAGACACCTCAAAATGGTGCAGGACTCAACATCACACAGACCTCATAATGCCCAGACACCTCATAATGGTGCAGGCCTCATCATCACAGTGACCTCATAAAGCCCAGACATGTCATAATGGTGCAGACCTCAACATCACATTGACATCATAAAGCCCAGACATGTCATAATGGTGCAGGCCACATCGTCACAGTGACTTAAAAAAGCGCAGATATGTCATAATGGCGCAGGCCTCATCACCACACTGATTTGATAAAGCCCAGACATGTCATAATGGTGCAGGTCTCGTCATGGCACCGACCTCATATAGCCCAGATGTGTCATAATGGTGCAGGTCTCATCATGGCACTGACCTCATAAAGCCCAGACATGTCATAATGGTGCAGGCCTCATCATCACACTGACCTCATAAAGCCCAGACATGTCATAATGGTACAGGTCTCATCACCACACTGATTTGATAAAGCCCAGACATGTCATACTGGTGGAGGCCTCGTCATGGCACCGACCTCATATAGCCCAGACACTTCAAAATGGGGCAGGCCTCATCATCACAGTGACCTCATAAAGCCCAAACATGTCATAATGGTGCAGGCCTCATCATCACAGTGTCCTGATAAAGGCCAGACATGTTATACTGCTGCAGGCCTCATCAGGGCACTGACCTCGGAAAGTCCAGATATGTCATAATGGTGCAGGCCTCCTCATGGCACTGACCTCATAAAGCCCAGATATGTCATAATGGTGCAGGCTTCCTTATGGCACTGACCTCATAAAGCCCAACCATGTCATAATGGTGGAAGCCTCATCATCACAGTGACATGATAAAGCGCAGACATGTCATAATGGTGCAGGCCTCATCATCACACAGTGACCTCATAAAGCCCAGACATGTCATAATTGTTCAAGCCTCATCACCACACTGATTTGATAAAGCCCAGACATGTCACAATGACGCAGGCCTCATCATGGCACTGACCTCATAAAGCCCAAACATGCCATAATGGTGCAGACCTCGTCATGGCACCGACCTCATATAGCCCAGTCACGTCATAATGGTGCGGACATCATCATCACAGTGACCTCATAATGTCGAGACACCTCATAATGGTGCAGACCTCATCATGACAGTGGCCTCATAAAGCCCAGACATGTCATAATGGTGCAGGTCTCCTCATGGCACTGGCCTCATAGAGCCCAAACATGTCATAATGGTGCCGACCTCATCATCACATTGACATCATAAAGCACAGACATGTCATAATGGTGCAGGCCTCCTCATGACACTGACCTCATAAAGCCCAGACATGTCATAATGGTGCAGGCCTCATCATCACATTGACATCATAAAGCCCAGACATGTCATAATGGTGCAGGCCTCATCATCACACTGACATCATAAAGCCCTGACACCTCATAATGGTGCAGGCCTCATCATCACACTGACCTCATAAAGGCCAGATATGTCATAATGCTGCAGGCCTCCCCATGGCACTGACCTCATAAAGCCCAGATATGGCATAATGGTGCAGGTCTCCTCATGGCACTGACCTCATAAGGCCCAGGCATGTCATAATGGTGCAGGCCTCATCATCGCAGTGACATCTAAAGACCAGACATGTCATAATGGTGCAGGCCGCATCATCACACTGACCTCATAAAACCCAGACATGTCATAATGGTGCAGGAGTCATCATGGCACTGACCTCATAGAGCCCAGATATGTCATAATGGTGCAGACCTCCTCATGGCACTGACCTCATAAAGCCCAGCCCTGCCATAATGGTGCAGACCTCATCACCACACTGATTTGATAAAGCCCAGACATGTCATAATGGAGCAGGCCTCATCATGGCACTGACCTCATAAAGCCCAGACATGTCATAATGGTGTAGGACTCGTCATGGCAGCGACCTCATATAGCCCACTCACGTAAAAATGGTGCAGACCTCATCATCACAGTGACCTCATAAAGACGAGACACCTCATAATGGTGCAGACCTCCTCATGGCACTGACCGCATAAAGCCCAGACATGTCATAATGGTGCAGACCTCATCATCACATTGACATCATAAAGCCAGACATGTCATAATGGTGCAGGCCTCATCGCCACAGTGACATAAAAAAGCGCAGATATGTCATAATGGTGCACGCCTCGTCACCACACAGATTCGATAAAGCCCAGACATGTCATAATGGTGCAGGTCTCGTCATGGCACCGACCTCATATAGCCCAGACACGTCATAATGGTGCAGGCCTCATCATCACAGTGACCTGATAAAGCCCGGACATGTCATAATGGCGCAGGCCTCAAAATGCCATTGACCTCATAAAGCCCACACATGTCATAATGGTGCAGGCGTCATCATGGCACTGACCTCATAGAGCCCAGACATGTCATAATGGTGCAGGTCTCCTCATGGCACTGACCACATAAAGCCCAGACACGCCATAATGGTGCAGGCCTCATCATCACACTGTGCTTATAAGGCCCAGACACCTCATAATGGTGCAGGAGTCATCATGGCACTGCCCTCATAAAGCCCAGACATGTCAAAATGGTGCAGGCCTCCTTATGGCACTGACCACATAAAGCCCAGGCATGTCATAATGCTGCAGGCCTCATCATCACACTGACCACAAAAAGCCCAGACATGTCGTAATGGTGCAGGTCCCATCATGGCACTGACCTCATAAAGCCCAGACATGTTATAATGGTGCAGGCGTCATCATGGCACCGACCTCATAGAGCCCGGACATGTCATAATGGTGCAGGCCTCCTCATGGCACTGACCTCATAAAGCTCAGCCATGCCATAATTGTGCAGGTCTCATCACCACACTGATTTGATAAAGTCCAGACATGTCATAATGGTGCAGGCCTCATCATGGCACTGACCTCATAAAGCCCAAACATGTCATAATGGTGCAGGCCTCGTCATGGCACCGATCTCATATAGCC
The DNA here is from genome assembly GCF_003945595.2 of Pipra filicauda. Lineage (NCBI taxonomy): Eukaryota > Metazoa > Chordata > Aves > Passeriformes > Pipridae > Pipra > Pipra filicauda. The sequence continues at coordinate 19,024 of NW_024105183.1, forward strand.
CAGTCACGTCATAATAGTGGATACCTCATCATCACAATGACCTCATAAAGTCGAGACACCTCATAATGGTGCAGGCCTCATCATCACAGTGACCTCATAAAGCCCAGATATATCATAATGGTGCAGGTCTCATCATGCCACTGACCTCATAATGCCCAGACATGTCATAATGGTGCAGACCTCATCATCACATTGACATCATAAAGCCCAGACATGTCATAATGGTGCAAACCTCATCGTCACAGTGGCATAAAAAAGCGCAGATATGTCATAATGGTGAAGGCCTCATCACCACACTGATTTGATAAAGCCCAAACATGGCATAATGGTGCAGGTTTCGTCATGGCACCGACCTCATATAGCCCAGACACTTCAAAATGGTGCAGGTCTAATCATCACAGTGACCTCATGAAGCCCAGACATGTCATAATGGTGCAGGCCTCCTCATGGCACTGACCTCATAATGCCCAGACATGTCATAATGGTGCAGACCTCCTCATGGCACTGACCTCATAAAGCCCAGATATGTCATAATGGTGCAGGTCTCCTCAGGGCACTGACCTCATAAAGCCCAGACATGTCATAATGGTGCAGGCCTCATCACCACACTGATTTCTTAACGCCGAGAAATATCATAATGGTTCAGGCCTTGTCATGGCACCGACCTCATATAGACCAGACACGTTATAATGGTGCAGACCTTATCATCACAGTGACCTCATAAAGCCGAGACACCTCATAATGGTGCAGGCCTCAGCATCACACAGTGACCTCATAAAGCCCAGACATGTCATAATGGTGCAGGCCTCATCATCACACTGACTGCATAAAGCCCAGGCACCAGATAACGGTAGAGCCCTCATCATCACAATGATCTCATAAAGCCCCGACACATCATAATGGTGGAAGTCTCTTCATCACACTGACCTCATAAAGCCCAGACATGTCATATTGGTGCAAGCCTCATCATGGCACGGACCTCATAAAGTCCAGACATGTCATAATGGTGCAGGTCTCCTCTTGGCCCAGACCTCATAAAGCCCAGACATGTCATAATGGTGCAGGTCTCCTCATGGCACTGACCTTATAAGGCCCAGACATGTCATAATGGTGCAGGCCTGATCATCAGAGTGATGTCATAAAGCCCAGACACCACATAATGGTGCAGGTCTCATCATCACAGTGACCTGATAAAGCCCAGACATGTCATAATGGTGGAGGCCTCCTCATGGCACTAACCTCATAAAGCCCAGACATGTCATAACGGTGCAGGTCTCATCATCACAGTGACCTCATAAAGCCCAGACATGTCATAATGGTTCAGGCCTCATCACCACACTGATTTGATAAAGTCCATACACCTCATAATGGTGCAGGCCTCATCATCACACTGATGTCATAAAGCCCAGACATGTCATAATGGTGCAGATCTCCTCATGGCACTGACATGATAAAGCCCAGATATGTCGTAATGTTGCTGGCGTCATCACCACTCTTATCTCATAAAGCCCAGGCCTGTCAAAATGGTGCAGGCCGCATCATCACACTGACCTCATAAAATCCAGACATGTCATAATGGTACCGGTCTCATCATGGCACTGACCTCATAAAGCCCATACCCCTCATAATGGTGCAGGCCTAATCAACAGAGTGACCTCAAAAAGACCAGACACCTCACAATGGTGCAGGCCTCATGATCATAGTGACCTCAAAAAGACCAGACACCTCACAATGGTGCAGGCCTCATCATCACAGTGACCTGATAAAGGCCAGACACGTCATTGTGGTGCAGGCCTCAACATGGCACTGACCTCATAATGCCCAGACATGTCAAAATTGTGCAGGCCTCCTAATGGCACTGACCTCATAAAGCCCAGCCATGTCACAATGGTGCAGGCCTCATCACGGCACTGACATGATAAAGCCCAGACATGTCATAATGCTGCTGGCGTCATCACCACACTGATCTCATAAAGCCCAGAAATGTCAAATTGCTGCAGGCCGCATCATCACACTGACCTCATAAAGCCCAGACACCACATAATGGTGCAGGCCTCATCATCACAGTGACCTCCTAATGTCCAGACACCTCAAAATGGTGCAGGACTCAACATCACACTGACCTCATAATGCCCAGACTCCTCATAATGGTGCAGGCCTCTTCATCACAGTGACCTCATAAAGCCCAGACATGTCATAATGGTGCAGGACTCATCATCACACTGATGTCATAAAGCCCAGATATGTCATAATGGTGCAGGCCTCATCATCACAGTGACATCATAAAGCCCTGACACCTCATAATGGTGCAGGCCTCATAATCACAGTGACATAATGAAGCCCAGACATGTCATAACGGTGCAGACCTCGTCATCACACAGTGACCTCATAAAGCCCGGACATGTCATAATGGTTAAGGCCTCATCACCACACTGATTTGATAAAGTCCAGACACATCATAATGGTGCAAACCTCATCATCACACTGACCTCATAAAGCCCAGACATGTCATAATGGTGCAGATCTCATCATCACAGTGACCTCATGAAGGCCAGACATGTCATAATGGTGCAGGCCTCCTCATGGGACTGACATGATAAAGCCCAGACATGTCATAATGGTGCAGGCCCCATCATGGCACTGACCTCATAAAGCCCAGACATGTCATAGTGGTTAAGGCCCCCTCATGACATTGACATTATAAAGCCCAGATATGCCATAATGGTGCAGACCTCATCATCACAGTGACATAATAAAGCGCAGACATGTCATAATGGTGCAGGCCTCATCATCACACTGACCTCATAAAGCCCAGATATGTCATAATAGCTCAGGCCTCATCACCACACTGATTTGATAAAGTCCAGACATATCATAATGGTGCAGGCCTCGTCATGGCACCGACCTCATATAGCCCAGACATGTCATAATGGTGCAGGCCTCTTCATCACTGTGACCTCATAAATCCCAGACATGTCATAATGGTGCAGGCCTCCTCATGACACTGACCTCATAAAGCCCAAACATGTCATAATGGTGCAGGCCTCATCATCACATTGACATCATAAAGTCCAGACATGTCATAATGGTGCAGGCCTCATCATCACACTGACATCATAAAGCCCTGACACCTCATAATGGTGCAGGCCTCATAATCACAGTGACATAATGAAGCCCAGACCTGTCATAATGGTGTAGGTCTCATCATCACAGTGACCTCATAAAGCCCAGACATGTCATAATCGTGCATGCCTCCTCATGACACTCACATGATAAAGCCCAGACATGTCATAATGGTGCAGGCCTCCTCATGGTACGGACCTCATAAAGCCCAGATATGTCATAAAGGTGCAGGTCTCATCATCACAGTGACCTCAAAAAGACCAGACACCTCATAATCGTGCCGGTCTCATCATCACAGTGACCTCATAAAGCCCAGACATGTCATAATGGTGCAGGCCTCAGCATCACACTGACCTGATAAAGCCCAGACACGTCATTACGTTGCAGGCCTCATCATGGCACTTGCCTCATAAAGCCCAGACATGTCAAAATGCTGCAGGCCTCCTCATGGCACTGACCTCATAAAGCCCAGACATGTCATAATGGTGCAGACCTCCTCATGACACTGACCTCATAAAGCCCAGATATGTCATAATGGTGCAGGTCTCCTCATGGCACTGACCTCATAAAGCCCAGAGACCTCATAATGGTGCAGGCTTCATCATCACAGTGACCTCATAAATCCCAGACATGTCATAATGGTGCAGACCTCATCATCACACTGACCTGATAAAGGCCAGACATGTCATAATGTTGCGGGCGTCATCACCACACTGATCTCATAAAGCCCAGACCTGTCAAAATGGTGCAGGCCGCATCATCACACTGACCTCATAAAACCCATACCCCTCATAATGGTGAAGGCCTAATCAACACAGTGACCTCAAAAAGACCAGACACCTCACAATGGTGCAGGCTTCATGGTCACAGTGTCCTCAAAAAGACCAGACACCTCACAATGGTGCAGGCCTCATCCTCACAGTGACCTGATAAAGCCCAGACACGTCATTATGGTGCAGGCCTCAACATGACACTGACCTCATAAAGCCCAGACATGTCAAAATTGTGCAGGCCTCCTAATGGCACTGACCTCATAAAGCCCAGCCATGTCATAATGGTGCAGGCCTCATCATGGCACTGACCTCATAAAGCCCAGACCTGTCATAATGCTGCTGGCGTCATCACCACACTGATCTCATAAAGCCCAGACATGCCATAATGGTGCAGCCCTCATCATCACAGTGACCTCCTAAAGTCCAGAAACCTCAAAATGGTGCAGGACTCAACATCACACTGACCTCATAATGCCCAGACACCTCATAATGGTGCAGGCCTCATCATCACAGTGACCTCATAAAGCCCAGACATCTCATAATGGTGCAGGTCTCATCATCACAGTGACCTCATAAAGCCCAGACATGTCATAATGGTGCAGGACTCATCATCACACTGATGTCATAAAGCCCAGACACCTGATAACGGTGGATGCCTAATCATCACACTGACCGCATAAAGCTCATACACGTCAGAATGGTGCAGGCCTCATCATCACACTGACCTCATAAAGCCCAGACACCTCATAACGGTGCAGGCCTCCTCATGGCACTGGCCTCATAAAGCCCACACATGTCATAATGGTGAAGGTCTCATCATCACACTGACCTCATTAAGCCTAGACATGTCATAATGGTGCAGGCCTCATCATGGTTCTGACCTCATAGAGCCCAGACATGTCATAATTGTACAGGCCTCACCATCACACTGACCTCATAAAGCCCAGACATGTCATAATGGTGCAGACTCCCTCATGGCACTGACCTCATAAATCCCAGCCATGTCATAATGGTGCAGGTCTCCTCATGGCACTGACCTCGTAAAGCCCAGACATGTCATAATGGTGCAGGCCCCATCATGGTTCTGACCTCATAAAGCCCAGACATGTCATAATGGTGCAGGCCTCACCATCACACTGACCTCATAAAACCCAGACACCACATAATGGTGCAGGACTCATCATCACACTGATGTCATAAAGCCAAGACATGTCATAATGGTGCAGGCCTCCTCATGGCACTGACATGATAAAGCCCAGACATGTCATAATGCTGCTGGCCTCATCACCACACTGATCTCATAAAGCCCAGACATGTCAAAATGGTACTGGCCGCATCATCACACTGACCTCATAAAGCCCAGACATGTCATATTTGTGCAGGTGTCATCCCCACACTAAAGACATAAAGCCCAGACCTGTCAAAATGGTGCAGGTCTCATCATCACAGTGACCTCATAAAGCCCAGACATGTCATAATGGTGCAGGCCTCGTCATCACAGTGAGTTCATAAATCCCAGACACCTCATAATGGTGCGAGCCTCATCATCACACTGACCTCATAAAACCCAGACATGTCATAATGGTTCAGGCCTCATCATCACACTGACCTCAAAAAGCCCAGACATGTTATAATGGTGCAGGCCTCATCATGGCACTGACATCATAAAGCCCTGACACCTCAAAATCGTGCAGATCTAATAATCACAGTGACATAATAAAGCCCAGTCATTTCATAATGTTGCATGTCTCATCATCACACTGACCTCATAAAGCCCAGATATGTCATAATCGTGCAGGCCTCATCACCACACTGATTTGATAAAGCCCAGATATGTCATAATGTTGCAGGACTCGTCATGGCACCGCCCTCATATTGACCAGACACGTCATAATGGTGCAGGCCGAATCATCACAGTGACCTCACAAAGCCGAGACACCTTATAATGGTGCAGGCCTCATCATGGCACAGACCTCATAAAGCCCAGACATGTCATAATGGTGCAGGCCTCATCATCACAGTGACCTCATAAAGCCCAGACACCACATAATGGTGCAGGCCTTATCATGGCACAGACCTCATAAAGCCCAGACATGTCATAATGGTGCAGGCCTCATCATGGCACTGACCTCATAAAGCCCATACTCCTCATAATGGTGCAGGTCTAATCAACACAGTGACCTCATAAAACCCAGACATGTCATAATGGTGCAGGCCTCATCATCACAGTGACCTCAAAAAGACCAGACACCTCATAATGGTGCAGGCCTCATCATCACAGTGACCTGATAAAGCCCAGACACGTTATTATGGTGCAGGCCTCAATATGGCACTGACCTCATAAAGCCCAGACATTTCAAAATTGTGCAGGCCTCCTAATGGCACTGACCTCATAAAGCCCAGACATGTTATAATGGTGCAGGCCTCATCATCACACTGTCCTCATAAATCCCAGATATGTCATAATGGTGCAGGCCTCATCATCACACTGACCTCATAAATCCCAGACACCTCATAATGGTGCTGGACTCATCACCACAGTGATGTCATAAAGCGCAGACACGTCATAATGCTGCAGGTCTCATCATCACAGTGACCTCATAGAGCCCTGACACCTCATAATGGTTCAGATCTAATAATCACAGTGACATCCTAAAGCCAAGAGATGTCATAATGGTGCAGGCCTCATCATCACACTGACCTCATAAAGCCCAGCCACCTGATAATGGTAGAGTCCTCATCATCACAGTGACCTCATAAAGCCCAGACACGTCATAATGGTGCAAGTCTCTTCATCACACTGACCTCATAAAAACCAGACATGTCATAATGGTTCAGGTCTCATCATCACACTGATTTCATAAAGCCCTGACATGTCATAATGGTGCAGGTCTCATCATGGCACTGACCTCATAAAGCCCATACATGTCAAAATGTTGCAGGCCTCCTTATGGTACTGACCTCATAAAGCCCAGACATGTCATAATGGTGCAGGCCTCATCATCACAGTGACCTCATAAAGCCAAGACACCTCATAATGGTGCAAAACTCATCATCACAGTGAAATGATAAAGCCCACACATCATTATTGTGCAGGCCTCATCATGGCACTGACCTCATAAAACCCAATTATGTCATAATGGTGCAGGTCTCATCATCACACTGACCTCATAAAGCCCAGACACCTGATAACGGTGGAGGTCTCATCATCACAGTGACCTGATAAAGGCCAGACATGTCATATTGGTGCAGGTGTCATCATCACAGTGGCCTGATAAAGCCCAGACACGTCATTATGGTGCAGGCCTCATCATCATACTGACCTCATACAACCTAGACATGTCATAATGGTGCAGGCCTCATCACCACACTGATGTCATAAAGCCCATCCATGTCATAATGGTGCAGGTCTAATCATCACAGTGACCTAATAAAGCGCTGACATGTCATAATGGTGCAGGCATGATCACCACACTGATTTTATAAAGCGCAGACATGTCATAATTATGCAGGTCTCGTCATGGCACCGACCTCATATAGCCCACACACGTCATAATGGTGCAGGTCTCATCATCACAGTGACCTCATAAAGCCCAGACACGTCATTATTGTGCATGTCTCATCATCACACTGACCTCATAAAACCCAGAAACGTCATAATGGTGCAGGTCTCTTCATCACAGTGACCTCATAAAGCCGAGACATGTCATAATGGTGCAGGCCTCATCATCACACTGATGTCATAAAGCCCAGACACCTGATAACGGTTGATGCCTAATCATCACACTGACCTCATAAAGCTCATACACGTCAGAATGGTGCAGGCCTCATCATCACGCTGACCTCATAAATCCAAGACACCACATAATGGTGCAGAACTCATCATCACAGTGGCCTCATAAAACCCAGACATGTCATAATGGCGCAGACTTCATCAACCCAGGGACCTCATAAATCCCAGACACCTCATAATGGTGCAGGCCTCATCATCACAGTGACCTAATAAAGCCAAGACATGTCACAATGGTGCAGTCCTCCTCATGGCACTGACCTCATAAAGCCCAGACATGTCATAATGGTGCAGGCCTCATCGTCACGGTGACATAAAAAAACGCAGACATGTCATAATGGTGCAGGTCTCATCATGGCACTGACCTCATAAAACTAGTTGTGCATTTCTAAGAAAATCCCCTGAAAGCTCCAAAGACGACCGTGTCAATGAATCCGTGTCTTCCAGGGCGAAGGAATACAGCGCCGTGTCCCCAAGACGGGGTCTGGAGAGTTAGAGGAAGGGCCAATGTCCATCTCCTGACAACGACAGCCGCCCCGCTGGCGTACGCAGCTCTCTGCACCCTTTAGCAGCGCGCGCGAGGAGTTCGAGGCTGTGACCCGGGAGCTGCCCTTAGAAAGGGATAAAATCGCCGATCCGGAGGTTGGCGTGTGAACACTTTCTGATGAAAGTGGCGGGGAGATAAAGACAAAAAGCCGTCAGAATGGCTTTTTCAACTGGAGGTTTTTCCCAGAAGACAGGGCACAGAAAGAGTCAGGACTGTACGGAGAAGAATTTGATGAGACTGTCAAGGTGTGCAGTTATGGAAGTGCCCATTAGAATTTGCTGGAGAGTTGAGTGCGGGAAAGAGAGGTGGATTTTTGGAGTCACTGAAGAATGGGAAGCTGCGGGACTGAGCTAAGCAAGAGAGAAAGGAAAGTAGAAAAGGGGAAGGACGGACTGCAGGAGGTCTCTGAAGGACAGAGAGTAAAGCAAGGAAACGGGAACGGCTCGACAAAGAAAAGACCGGTGAGTGTTCCGAGGGAATACTTTATGGAGCAGAGGGAGGGACGGACGGAAGGTTAGTTGGGAGACTGAGCTCTGTGAAGAACCTGCCAGGCAGGACGGCAGCCTCGAGGGACCTGCACGGCAACTCCAGCCGCGGCCCCCCTGTCCCCGGGCACCAGCCTTGTGCACCGAGCAGAACCCGGCCAGCACCGCCAGTCCCGCTCTCCGCCGGCGCCGAATGCGCCGATCCGCCGCCCGGCTTCTCGCTGCCTCCGATAGCCCCGTCTCTGCTCTGGCCGGGCCGCCTCCTCTCCGCCTCCTCTCCGCCTCCTCTACCTCCTCTGTCTTCGTCTCCATCTTCTGTTCTCGTCTCCGTCCACCTTCCTCCTCATCCAACTCAGCCCGGGTACTGTACCGGGGCGCCGACGCCTCTCGGGCTCTCGTCGGGTGCGGGCTGGATGCCAAGGGCCGGCGAAAGCGGCGGCAGCAGGGCGGCGGTCAGAGCTCTGCACCGCGGAGGCGGCGGGGCCAGGCTAGGTGGGAGGGGTGAGGATTGGTATCAAGGAGTTCAAGATTGACAGACCATGAGCTTTTTTCGTGGCCATCATCTCTTCCCTCTCATCTCTCTTTTGCTGGCCCGGGGAAACTCCTGAATTGTCCTCCACGGTACGCGCTTTTGAGAATGCTCGCGGGGCACGAGAGGCAGAACATCCCTCTCGGCTCAGCTCCCCGGGTCAGCCTCTCCTGGCCTGTCTCGGGGAGCATCCCTGCTGGCAGCAGGAGCACTTCTGCTAGCGACAAAGATAACCTGGGCTTTTGTCAGGGGCTGTGGTACCAGTGCTACGGCGAGGCAGTGCATAGGAGAAGCACCTTCCCCAGAGAAAACTCGGATGTGGCATGGCATCTCCCACCTGCTTTGAACTTCCTGGAGATGCAACCTCCGTGAGGAGATCTCTTCTCTTTCCCTCCTCCTGCTCCTCTTACTCAGAGGACCAGGGAACAGCCTGTCACATCTGAACTGCATGTGGTGGAAGCAGCACATCTGCAGCAGGTTGAGGGGCGCTCAGAGGCGGGACTTCATGGTATTAAACAAACCCTAAAAGATATCTTTGGAATTTCATGGAATCAAAGAGGGAAAAAAAAGAATTCAATCCAATGACCAGAAACCATTGGATCGAACATTTCTTTAATATGTCAGCTGGGAATACATGGGGTACTCTGCCCTGCATGGATCAAACATCTAGTATAAATTTTGGAATATAAATACAGTGATGCTTGAGAGACCCCTTCCCCCTTCACCAGCAGTGGAGAATTAGGTTATGATTTTGATGTCATATAGCATCTTGGGTTTTATTCGTGGAGCAAGACTGCCATCTAGCGTCCATTTCTTCGGGGGGGGGGCAGTCATGTTCGGAGAGTGGTCTTCTCGCTAATCAGGCCTCGTAGCGTCCCTGTTTGATCTATCCGACCTCTAACTCCTAAATTAAATGTTCTAGGACCAACTAAGACATGTGTCTTAGAACTTCCCATTTGCTTAAACAATATTTAATTGACTTTCTTCTTAACAGAACAATCTCTTATTAAAGAACATTTCAGAGGCACGTGAGCTAATTTCTTGAAGATGGGCATACGATACACTCTCTATTCGTTTCCATGTGTTATCTACATTCTCTCTCCTAAAAATAACTGAAGTCTTAAAAGAATTAGGATATCATTTTTATCTAAGATAAACCTTCTGATGTACTAAGTCGTTTAGAAAAGAGATCCTCTCTCATTTTAGTGCCATTATGACAATATGGGGCTTCACGTAACACCTGGAACACTGAACACTGCAGATTCCCCTGGAATCAAAGGGCCATTGTGACACTCTAGGGCCTCATGGAAGAGGGAGGCAGTGCAGAGAGACCTCAAATTAGAGGTTTGCGCAATCATGCACCAGAGGAAGTTCAACAAGGGGAAGTACCAGATTCTGTCCCTGGGATGGGGCAACCTCGGTTGTACGGACAGACTGGGAATGACATGCTGCATAGCAGTGCTGGAAAATGACCTCTGGGATCGTGGTGGATGGCCAGCTGGCCAAGAGTCAGTGGTGCCCTGGCGGGGGCTCACTGCTCGCTCACACAAGGGTTTTCAGACACACGAGTCCTTCCCTTGCACACACCCAGACAGGCAGTCCACGGCAGCAGGGGCAGTATCTCCTGGGGCTCCTGCTGCCACGCCCGGAGCCTGGATACATCTCAACCCTTGTGAGGTGCCACTTGCTCTGCCACTATCCAAGAAGCCCCATGGCCTGAGGGATGGGCACGGGGAGCTCTGTCCACAGAAGCACATCCCAGAGCTGCATCCAGGGGCTTTGCCAGGCTTTAGTACCGTAAATTCAAAGTGACACCAGACACTCTTTGTCCCACAGAACCTCAAGGCTCCCCCATGAGGCTGATGGCAATTGTACTTGCTCAGGGTCATCTCCCCACACCACCACCAGGTGTGTGCTCAAGACTTGTCTCTTCAGTGCAAAGAGAGTCACCCTCTCTAGTCCTTCCGTGTCTCTCCAGGGAAGGCTAAAGAACTTCTGTGGGCTGGATGAGAAGCCAGTGCACATGGGAATGGACCACGCCCTTCCCTGGTGGTCCTTCATGTCCTTCTACTGAGTTGAGAGCAATGGGAAAGGGAATGAACCTTTTGACTGTGCCTCAGAGTGCCCGTCAACCTCCTGCAGATGTGCTGGTTCCAGCACATCCAGTTCAGATGTGACAGGCTGTTCCCTGCTCCTCTGAGTAAGAGGAGCAGGAGGAGGGACACAGAAGAGATCTCCTCACAGAGGCTGCATCGCCAGAAAGTCCAAAGAAGGTGGGAGATGCCATGCCACATCCGAGCTTTCTCTGGAGATGCTGCTTCTCCCATGCAATGCCTCTCCGTAGCACTCGTGCCACAGCCCCTGACAAAAGCCCAGGTGGTCTTTGTCACCAGCAGAAGTGCTCCTGTTACCAGTAGGGATGATCCCCGGGAGAGGCCAGGAGATGCTGACCCGGAGAGCTGAGCCGGGAGGGATATTCTGCCTCTTGTGCCCCTCGAGTATTCTCAAAAGCGCGTGCCGTGGAGGACAATTCAGGAGTCTCCCCGGGGCCAGCAAAAGAGAGATGAGAGGGAAGAGATGACGGCCACGAAAAAAGCTCATGGTCTGTCAATCTTGAACTCCTCGAGACCAATCCTCACCCCTCCCACCTAGCCTGGCCCCGCCGCCTCCGCGGTGCAGAGCTCCGACCGCCGCTCCGCTGTCGCTGCTCTCGCCGGCCCTTGGCATCCAGCCCGCACCCAACGAGAGCCCGAGAGGCGTCGGCGCAAGCACAGCACCCGGGCTGAGTTGGATGAGGCGGGCAGTGGATGGAGACGAAGAGAGAGGAGGGAGAGGAGGCGGAGAGGAGGCCTTCCCCTTTCTTACTTTCCTTTCTCTCTTGCTTTGCTTAGTCGCGCAGCTTCCCATTCTACAGTGACTCCAAAATCCACCTCTCTTTCCCACACTCATCTCTCCAGCAACTCTAATGGACACTTCCATAACCGCACACCTTGACAGTCTCGTCAAATTTTTCTCCCTATCATCCTTTCTGTTTCTATGCCCTTTCTTCTGGGAAACAACATCCAGTTCAAAAAGTAGTTCTAACGGCTTTTCTTCTTTATCTCCCAGCTAGTGTCTGCAGGCAGAGCCCAGGTGCAACAAGACCCATTGGTAGACCAGGGAGGGCTTTATGAGGTCATTGTGATGATGAGACCTGCACCATTATGACATGTCTGAGCTTTATGTGGTTAGTGCCATGAGGAGGCCTGCACTGTTATGAGGTGTCTGGGTTTTATGAGGTCAGTGTGATGATGAGGCCTGCACCATTATGACATGTCTGGACTTTATGAGGTTAGTGCCATGAGGTGGCCTGCACTGCTATGAGGTTTCTTAGTCTGTATGCAATTTTAGGAGTCGGGCTGGCAGTTTGGAGGCAGGTCTGAAAACAGGAAATGATAGCGCTTATCGGCAGGAAAGAAAGCCCGGAAGCTTTGGCTTTTTGGTGCTTTTGGTTTGTCAGCCTGTAGACTCCATGGGGAGCAAGAGCTTTCTGTGCTGGCATCTTTGGTGTGGGAGGTATCTTTGTTTATATGCAATTTTGGGAGTCGGGCTCGCCGTTGGGAGGCAGGTGTGAAAACAGGAAACAATAACCCTTATCACCAGGAAAGAAAGGCAGCAAGTTTTGGCTTTTGGGTGCAGTTGGTTTTTCAGCGTGATGTGTCCTTGTGGAGGAAGACATCTCTGTTCTGGCATCTTTGGTGTGGGAGGAATCTCTGTTTGTGTGCAATTCTGGGGGTCGGGCTGTCAGTTGTGAGGCACGTCTGAAAGCAGAAAACAACCGCCCTTATCCCCAGGAAAGAAAGTCTGCAAATTTTGGCTTTGCTGTGCAGTTGGTTTGTCAGCCTGGAGACTCCATGGGGAACAAGAGCTTTCTGTACTGGCACCTTAGCTGTGGGAGGAATCTTTGTTTGTATGCAATTTGGGGGGGTCGATATGTCAGTTTAGAGGTAGGGCTGAAAACAGGAAATGACAGCCCTTATCGCCAGGAAAGAAAGACAGCAAGCTTTAGCTTTGTGTTGCAGTTGGTTTGTCAGCCTTAAGAATTCATGGGCAGCAAGAGTTTCCAGGATGGCATCTTTAGTGTCGGAGAAATCCTCGTCTGTATGCAATTTTGGGGGTTGGGCTGGCAATTTGGATGCAAAACCTGCAACCTTTAGCTCTCAGGTGGATTTGGTGGGCCAGCCTGCGCACTCGACGGGCAGGAAGAGCTTTGTGTCCTGGTCCCTTTGCTCTGGGAGGAATCTTTGTCCGTATGCCATTTGGGCAGTGATACTGGCAGCTGGAGCTGCCAAAGCCAAGAGCCCTTCTCCCCAGCCAAGCAAGCCTGCAAACTTTGGCTCTTGGGTGGATTTGTTGGGCCAGCCTGCGCACTCCCCAACCAGCAAGAGATTTGTGTCCTGGTCCCTTTACTCTAACCCTAACCTTAACCCTAACCCTAACCGTAACCCTAACCCTAACCCTAACCCTAACCCTAACCCTAACCCTAAACCCTAACCCAACCCTAACCCTAACCCTAACCGTAACCCTAACCCCTAACCCTAACCCTAACCCCTATCCCTAACCCTAACCCCTAACCTTTAACCCCTAACTTCAAACCCTAACCCTAACCCCTAACCCTAACCACAAACCCTTACCTTAACCCTAACCTTAACTACAAACACACTCAGACACACTCTGGCGCACTCAGACACACTTGCACACACCCAGACACATTCGCTTACACTCAGATAGGCTCAGACACACTCAGACACACTCACACACAGCTAGACACACTTAAACACACTCAGACACACTCAAGCGCAATCCCACACACCCAGACACACTCAGACACATTCAGACACACTCAGACACTCTCAGACAAACTCAGACACACTGAGAGATGCTTAGACACACTCAGACACACTTGAGCAAACTCAGACACACTCAAGCACACTCCCACACATCCAGACACTCAAAAACATTTGCACACATTCAGACACACTCTCACACACTCAGAAACACTCACACACTCTCAGATGCACTCAGACACACACCGAGACACCTGCACACTCCCAGACACCTTCACACACACAGATAATCTGAGACACACTCAGAGATGCTCGCACACACCCAGACACATTCGCTCACACTCAGACACACTCACACATGCTCAGACACAATCGAATACACTCAGACACACCTGCAAACACTGACAAACAATCAGACACATAAATATATGCTCAGGCACACTTACCCACACTGAGTCACACTCGCACAAACACAGACAATCTCAGACACACTCACACACACACTCAGAAACACCCAGACACACTCGCACATGCTCAGACACACACAGATACACTCCGAAGCAGACACACTCAGGCAAACCCAGTGACACTCAGACACACTCGTACGCACTCAGACACACTCAGACCCACTCAGAAACACTCAAAAACACCAGCAAACACTCAGACACAACTGCAAACACACTTGCACACTCAGACACACTTAAACTCACTCAGACACACTCAATCACAGTCTCACATACCCAGACACACTCACACACTATCAGACACACTGAGAAACACTCAGGCACACAGAGTAACGCTCAGACACACTCGCACACACTCAGACACACTTGAGCACACTCAAACACATTCAGGCACACTCCCACACATCCAGACACACTCAGAAACATTTACACACATTGAGACACACTCAGAAACACTCAAACACTCTCAGATGCATGGGGCAGGCTTGCAGAGGTGTGTTTCGCTATTCTCACCCCTACACAAAGGAACACAAGAAAGAACACCCGTGCAGACCTGAAAACACTCGAGTACATCCAAGTGCATCCGTGCACAACCAAACAGACGCAAGTACAGCGGAGCAAAACCAAGTGTACCTGTGCACACCCGTGCACACCTGAGCACACCGGAGAAAATACAAATACACCCGCCAGAACTCCCGGTGAAACTCATCTGTAAGCAGTCACAAACACTTTCGCACACAGATACACACAGCTACACCAAAATAAAACGATTTGTTTATTCTCTCTTTGTGTGTGCGAATATCTGTGTGTGTGAGTGTTTGCCGGTGACTTTTTGTTTTTCTGGTTGTGTGCGGGTGAAAAAAAATGTGCGTGGGTATGCCTGGGTGTTCTGCGTTGACGGGATCGCTCCCGTGTGCATGGCTCTACTTTGGTCTTCCAGTGTGTATTCTGGTGTGCAAAAGTGTGTTCGAGGGTGAACGAGTCTGTTTGTGTGTTCTGAGATGTGTTTGGTGAGTTAACTCGGGAGACCATCCGAGAGCACCCATGGAAATCGGCAGGTGAACTACTGCACTTCCAAGCAGGAAAGAGAGGTCTGACCCTCTGTCTCTCAAAAGCCGTTGGTGTACCAATAACGGCACTAGGTGCACACCAGGAGTTTTGATCCGGGGCAGATTCCTTTAAGAACAAAAAGGCCCGGGATTTTAGCGCTAACTGTACCTGTTTTACCGCGAGTGTAAAAAACCTGCACAGTAGAGACGGAGTGACAGGGCTTTCTTTCTTGGCTGGAATGGCTGTTGTTTGCAGGTAGGCACACTGCGAAGCGAAAAGCTGGACGGGGACCAAAATTCAATATGGAAGATTTCTACCAGAAGAAATGTTCCTCCGCAGAAAGCTCTTGCTGTGCAGGTAGTGAGGAAATCTGCACAGCAACTGCATAGGAGAGACGGAGGGTCAGGTCTTTCTTTCCTTGCTCGAAGGGCACTGGCTCAATTGGAAGCCAGCTGTCCTGGCTTCCAAATTGCAGTCCGAGTGTCAAAATTAAATATGGAAATATATTCTTCCCAGAGCAAAAAGATCTGGGCAGAAAGAGCATACTGTAGATGTAGTGCAGAGAGTGGCACAACAGAAGAGAAGAGATGTAGGGCTCAGGGCTTTCTTTCCTGGCTGCCACGTCAGTCGTTCACAGGCCTCGTGTTCTTCGGATGCACAGGTGAGTACACAGAAAAACACCCTCCAGAGCCGAGAACACCGATGTAAACCCGTAAGGAACGGAAAACACCCAGGTTCACCAAACGCAACCAATAGCACTCGTGCAAACACAAGCACACTCAGGCTTACGTGTACAAGCACAAGAACACATGAGCACACCCATCAACAAATTTGTAAAGGCCAACAGACCCGTGCACATGGAGAAAAACAAAACACATCGGCATAAGCATAACACAAAAAAACACAGCCGTAATCTCCCTGAGGTCCTCCCAAATATCCAAGCTCGTACACTCCCGGACACACTGGGACTCAGCCACACACTCTGACAAAAAACCAGACACATGCGAACATACCCAAATTCACAGAAACACAACCAGACACAGAAACACAGAGACACGTTCATACACAAGTCCACAAGAAAAGAAATAACTTTAACAAACGCACTCCCAAACACACATAGACACACTGAGGAAAAATAGTACAAAACTGGAGACCTTCGTTCACGCTAATAAAAGCAGAAATTAGGGGCAGAAAAAGAGACACAATCGGAAAACCTCAGAAATACCGGCAAAAACTAATGAAAGTTGGCGCACCCGTGAACACACTCTGACACAACCAGAAAAACAATGACACCAAAAACAAACCCAGACAATCGTACTGGTAGACACGCTCACAAACACGTACACATCCTCTCGCACATTATCTGACAACCTTGCTAAACCAGACACACTCACATACGGTAAAAATAGCAGAAATTATAAAAAAAACCCAAACAAACAAACAAAAAAAACAGAAAAACGTAGGAAACTCAGAATAACTTGGCAATATAAACACACCGAGATAGAGTCGCACACATTCACACAAATTCAGACCAGTTCAGGAACATTCCCAAACACTCACAAATGCTCAGACACACTCTCAAATATTTGGCTGAAATTACGAACCCTCACACACATTCTCAACAACTCAGACACATCGCACATATTACAACGCATACAAACACGAACACGTGCGCACGAACTCAAAGACACTCGAACACACGCAAAATCAGTCAAACGCCTACACTTTAAATAGATCTCGGAGTGTTTCCCAATTTCTCTGATTTTTTTCCTGATTTTTTTCTCTGATTTTGTGTTAAAAAGAGAATGAGTTTCTGCTACTGTGTCTCTCCCCAACAGTTTAAGATGGTGTGCGAACGTGTGTCTTATTCTGAGTAATTGTGAGCCTCTCCGAGTCTTACTCTGTCTCAATGAGTGCGAAAGTGTGAGACTTTCTACGAAAGTGTCGAACTGTGCTCGAGTGTGTCTGTTTGGGATAGATAGAGCCTAATGGTTTCCAAACAACCTAAGGATGTCTGATTCTGTGACTGAATATTTCTGGGTGTGTCTGTGTGTGAACGGGTGTTAGTCTGTTTGCCTTTGGCTGTTTCCGAGTGCTTAAAAGTGCGTTGGTATCACTGAGTGATTGCAAAGTGTTTGAGGTTGTTCAAGTAGGTCTGAGCCAGTTTGATTGTGTCTGAGATTCTCAGGGTATCTCTGATGGTGTGGGACTGTGTCAGAGTGTTATCGTGTCTAAACTTGTGCGTGCCTGACTGAATGTGTCTGAGTGTGATATATGTTGTCTGACTTTTTGCGTGTCAGAGTGTGCCTCTTTGTCTTCTTGTGTGCGACTATGTCTGCGTTTGAATGGATAAGTCTCAGTGCACATGACTATCTCTGAGAGAGTCTACGTGCCAGATTGTCTGCGTGTTTCTGTGACCAAGAGAGTGCGACTGTGTCTGATCCTGTGTGACTCTAAGAAGGCGTGTCTGATTTTATCTGAGTGTGTGCGAGACCTTCTCTGCATCAGCGCGGGTCTGAATGTGTGTGACTGTATCTCTCTGTGTTTGAGTGTGATCAAGTGGTTCTCTGTGTGCCAAAGCGTCTGTGTCTGGCTGTGTGTGAGTCTCGGTGTGCCTCCGTGTGCCTCAGCGTGGCATAGTGTATCTGAGTCTGTCTGTGTGTGCCAGTGTTTCTCTGTGTACCTCAGTGAGTGTGAGAACGTATTTAAGTGCATGAATTTGTGGAATAGCGCATGAGTGTGTATGAGTGTGTTCAAGTGAGTCTGAGTATTTGCGAATCTCTCTGAATGCGGCTGAGCATGTGAGACGGTGTCTGAATCTGTGCGAATATTTGTGTCTGGATGTTTGGTATTTTGCTCAATTGTGTTTGAGTGTGTACGAGTGTGTCTGACCGTCTCTCAGTATTCCTGAGTGTGTCTGGGAGTGTCTGAGTGTGTCTGGGTGTGCCTGAGTGTGTCTGAGTGTGTCGGAGTGAATCTGATTGTGTCTAAGCGTGAGCGAGTGTGTCTGATTGTCTCTGAGTGTGTTCGAGTGTATTTGACTGTGTCGGAATGTGACTGAGTGTGTGTTTTTTGTGAATGCGTCTGAGTGTGTCTAAGTGTGTCTAAGATTGTGTGAGTTTGCGTGAAATTTTCGGAGTGTATCTGATTGTACCAGAGTGTACCTGAGTGTGTTTGAGTGTGCTGGACTGTGTGTGAGTTTTTTGCGAGGGTTGGACTGTGCTTTAGTGGTTCTGAGTGTGTTTAAGTGTGTCTGGCTGTGTGCCAGTGTCTCTGAGTGTGCCTGAGCGTATCTTAGTGTGAGAGAATGTGTCTGTGTGAGTCTAAGTGTATCTGAGTGTGTCGGAGCGTGTCTGAGTGTTTCTGTGTATTTGGGACTGTACTTCAGTGTGTCTGAGTGTGTTTAAGTGTATCTGGCTTTGTGCGACGTTGTCTGAGTGTATCTGAGTGTGAGCGATTGTGTCTGGGTTTGTGCGAATGCGTCTAAGTGTGTCTGAGTGTACGAGAGCGTTTGTTCCTGTGTCTGAGCATGTGCGAGGGTTTCTTAGTGGTTTTTAGCCTTTCTGAGTGGGTCTGAGCGGGTCTGAGTGTGACTGAGTGTGTGTGAGAATGTGCGAGGGTGTCTGAGTGTGTCTAGGTTTGTTTGAGTGTGTCTAAGTGTGTCTGGCTTCCTGAGTGTGTTTGAGTGTTTCTGAGCGTGTCGTAGTATATCCAAGTGTGTCTGGGTGTGTGCAAGTGCGTCTGAGTGTGTCTGAGCGTGTCTGAGTCTGTCTGGGTGTGTGGGACTGTGCTTGAGTGCGTCTCATTGTGTTTAATATATCTGCTGTGTGCGAGTATGTCTGAGTGTGCCTAAGCGTATCTGAGAGTGTCTGAGTGTGTCAGAGTGTGTGCGAGTATGTCTGAGTGTGTCTGCGTCTACCTGAGTGTGTCTGAGTGTGTCGGAGTATATCTGAGTGTGTTTCGGTTTATGCGAATTTGCTTGACTGTGTCTGAGTGTGTCTAAGTACGTCTGAGTGTGAATGAGTGTTTCTGGGTTAGCCTGAGTGTGTCTGAGAGTATCTGAGTCTGTCTCAGAGCGTGAGTGTGTCTGAGAGCGTGCGATTGTGTCTGAGGGACCGTGAGTGCGTCTTAATGTGTGCAAATGTTTCTGATAGTGTCTGGATCTGTGGGAGAGTGCTTAAGTGTGTCTGAGTGTGTCTGAGCGTGTCTGTCTCTTAGTGTGTCTAAGTGTGCGAGTCTGCTTGCCGTTTTTGCGAGTGTGTGCGAGTGTGCCTGAGTGTTTATGAGTGTGCCTGAGTGTGTCTGAGCGTGTCTGAGTGTGTGGGAATTTGAGTGTGTCTCAGGGTGTCTAAGTGTGTCTTAGATTCTCTGAGCGTGTCTGAGCTTGTGTTAGTGCGTCAGAATATATCTGTGTCCTGATTTTTGCGAATGTGTCTCAGTGCGTGTGAGTGTTTATTTATGAGTCTGATTTTTTTCACTGTTTCCAGGTGTGTCCGAGTGTATGGGATTGTGTCTGAGCACATATTGAGACACACTCATGCTCTCTCAGACACACTCGCACACACATACAGACACACTCACGCTCTGAGACACACTCGATAAGCTCAGACTTACTCAAAAACATTCAGACACACTTGCATACGCTCAGACACACTTAGATATATTCCGACAGACTCAGACACACTCAGGTTAACCCAGAAACACTCAGGCATACTCAGACACGCTCACGCACACTCAAACACACTCGCATAAATCCAGTACACTCAGATATACTCCGACACACTAAGAGAGACACAGGTAGAAGCAGACACACACAGACGTATTTGCACACACTCAGACACACTCGCACATACTCAGACACACTCGCACATACTCAGACACACTCGCACCTACTCACACACACTCAGAAACACTCAAGCACACTCAGCCACACTCAGGTACACTCAGCACACTCACACCCACACAGTCACACATATTTGCACACACTCGCACATATTCGCGGACACTCGCACCCACTCACACACACTCCATCACACTCAGACACACTCAGATACCCTCAGACACTCTCACACACCCTCAGACACCCCGATACACTCACACAGAAACGCTCAGACAAACCCAGACACATTCCCACACACTCAGTTATGCTCAGACACACTCGGACCCACTCGCACAAAACCAGACACACTCAGACAGTCTCAGACACACACAGGTACACTGGGAGACGCTCAGACTCACTCGCATACACTCAGACGTACTTGAGCGCACTCAAACAAACACAGACTCACTCAGACTCACTCATGCACACTCCCTCGCATCCAGACACACTCAGAAACATTTGCACACATTCAGACACACTTTTACCCACTCAAAACACTCACACACTGTGAGACACACTCAGACACACTCAGGCACACTCAGACACACGCAGACGCAATCAAAACATTCAGACACACTCGCACAAGCTCAGACAGACTAAGACACATTAAAAAAACTCCTTCACACTCGCACAGAAACACATAAAGACACACCCAGACCCACTCAGTCGCACTCAGAATCACCTGGAAACACCGAAAACAATCAGACAAAACGCAGACCCACTTAAACACACTCCGACACACTCATGCACACTCCCAAACACATAGACAGACTCACATACAATCAAACACGCAGACATAGGGACATTGAGACGCTCTCACTCAGTCACACATACTCACACACAGGCATACACACTTGAACACGCTTAGACAGGCGCGCACACACTCAGAACAAACAGCAAACACACTCGCACGCTCAGACAGACTTAGACACACTCGCACACACGCCGACAGATTCACTCACACTCGGATACGCTCAGACACACTCACACACAACCAGACACACTTGAACACACTCAGACACACTCAAGGGCAGTCCCACATCCCAGACGCACTCAGACACACTCAGACACTCCCAGACACACTCAGGAATACTGAGAGACGGTCAGACACACTCGTACACACTCAAACACAATTGAGCAAAATACCAAACATCCAGACACAAATATTCGCACAGATTCAGACACCGTCTCACATGCTCAGCCGCATTCAGAGAGATTCGCAAATACTCAGACTCACTTGAACACACTCATACACACTCATGCGCTATTCCACAAATTCATGCACTTAAATACGTTTTCACACTCACTGAGGTACGCAGAGAAACACTGGCACACACAGACAGACTCAGATACACTATGCCACGCTGAGGCACACGGAGGCACACCGAGACTCACACACAGCCAGACACAGACGCGTTGGCACACAGAGAACCACCTGATCACACTCAAACACACACAGATACAGTCACACACATTCAGACCCGCGCAGATGCAGTGAAGGTCTCGCAC
>NW_024105184.1:0-25081 GCF_003945595.2 Pipra filicauda
CACAAACACACGTGTGCATGTGCCCCACGTGTGTGTGTGTGCACCCCGTGAACACGCGTGTGCACATGCCCCAAATGTGTGCATGCCATGAACACGCATGTGCGTGTGCTCCAGGAGTGTGTGTACCCCCTGTACACGTGTGTGGACGTGCCCCAGGTGTGTGTGTGTGTGTGCATGTCATGAACACGTGTGTGCACATGCCCCAAATGTGTGCGCCCCACGAACACGCGTGTGCATGTGCCCTATGTGTGTGTGCCCCCTGTACATGTGTGCATGTGCCCCACGAACACACGTGTGTGTGTGTGTGTGTGTGTGTGTGTGTGTGTGCGTGTGTGCCAACACACCCATCCACGAGGTGCTGCGCCTGCTCCCGGCGGAGATTCCGATGGGATCTGGACGTCCCACGGTTGATCTGCTCCACGGGAAGGCCCCTTCCTGACTCCATCAGCATTCCAGGAGCTCCGAGGGTGACGCCTGGAGCACCGGGATGCTCCGGAAGCCGCTGCCCGTGGGAACACGTGGAGCTGGATGGAGCCACGGCCACAAACCCCAGCGCCGGGCCCGGGAGGAGAGCGGGGTGGTGGAGGAATGAGGGCTGTGTCAGATCCCACAGTTTCGCGGCGCTGGAGCAGCCGGGAATGTCGGGATGGAGCCGCCGCGGCTCCAGCGAGCAGAATCCAAGCGGGAAGAGCCGAACGGCGGAGATTTACGGCGCCGGCTCCGCGCAGCCCCCCCCGGCCATTTGGCACGGCAGCTGCTGCCGGGGAACTTCAATGCCAAAATAAATTAAACGGGATAAAACGGCCTGGGCACCCTTGGATCGGGATGCCGCAGGAGCCGCGGCCGCGCGGGGCTTTGTCTGCGGGAAGGTGGGATGGGAGGGAGCCCGGGATGGCCCCGTGTCCCTTCTGCCACGCCGGAGCGGCCCGGGAGCCGCGGGCAGGGGCCGGGAGGCTGGATTAGGGATCCATCCGAGTGCACGGGGCCCAGCTGCCCCGCTCCATAAATCAGGGGAGGCCGGCTGGGTGCTGGGGGGCTCTGGCTGCCGCTCCCCCAGCGCAGGGAAGCACCCGGCGCCGCCACCCCCCCACCATCTGCACAGGGATATATTTTAAGACGTGTCAGCGCGGGGATGTTAAACCAGGCGAAAGGAGAGCAAGAAAGCCGGGGCTGGAACGCGGGGCGAGGGCCGGGCTCGGCTGGGGAGGGAGGCACGGGGGGAATGGGGGGATGGACGGAGCCCTCAGCACCCCCTGCACCCCCTGAGCTCTCTCTGCCCTCCCACCACCCGCCCTCAGCCGAGTGGGAAGGAGCCGATGCTGGGGACACAGAGCAGCGCCTGCCCACGGGGCTCCCGCCATCCCAAATTCCTGTCCAGGGCAGGAGGACTGGGGCAAAACCCCCTCCGGGAGCCAGGCTGGGGCTGGGACCAGCACAGAGAAAGAGCAGGGAGGGATTTCTGCGGAGGAAGGAGAGGGAGGGAGGGATGGAGGACACGGCCACAGCTCCATGTGTGTGCCCTCATGGCTCAGGGATGGAGCAGAATCCATCCCCTCCGGGCACCCCTGGCTCCTCTCCAGTGCCCAAGGGTCTGCCAGGAGCTGGGAGAAGGCCTGGAGGCAAACCTTAACCTCAACCCTTCCCTCTCCCACCTTCCCCTCAGCTCCAGGTTTCCTCTTTCTTTACTCCCACCTGAACCAAACCATCCCCTGCTCTAGCTCGGGCATCACCCACAACACTCCTCTGAGTGGGCTAACGAGGGCTTGGATCTTAATTAGCAGAGTGGAATTTGGGGCCTGACAGGGGCTGGCAATGCCAAATTCCACCACCCTCCCCAGGAGGGCAGGAACAAGGAAGAAAAGGCGTTTTGTTTTTTTTTTTCCAAGGAAAACACAGTTACCGTGCGACTCCAAAGGCTACAGGGGGGGAAGCAACGGAGCAAAAGGCAACCAAGGAGAGATACAGTAACAGGAAATATTTAATTTTCCAATCTCCACTTCTCCATTTTTATAAACTGAAAAGAAAAAAGACTTTAATATATTACAAAATATCTGTACAGAGACAAAGGTACAACCGAAAAAAGGCGCGCTCGGTCTCCAAAGGAAACTCGGGAGAGGTACAGTCAGAGTGTGACCAGAGGCTTCTCTGCTGGGAATTGCTACAGTGGGAGAGATGTCGGATTGACCCCAAAACCGGGATGGGGGGAAGGAGGAGGGAGCTGCCACCCCCCTCCCCCCATTTCTGTAACCTGCACCGAGGCTTAAATCCTTTTAAATGCAAAAAAAACCCCCTCCAAAACCAGAAAATCTTTTTGTCTTCTTTGTGCAGAGCGTTTGGGGAAAAAAGAAAAAAAAAGGTAAAAATTAAAAATAGGGGGGGGAAATAAAAGGAAAAGAGGTGGTGGGGGGACAGGAGTGGCCCCACAGCCCCCGTGACCTGGCCAGGCTGGACACCCCCAGCCTCCCCTGCTCCCATGGCCCCGGCAGGGAGTGAAAGGCTCGTGCTGGGACCAGCTAGGAAAGGCCAGTGGAGCTGGAATTGTGTGTCCTCCTGGGGGGTCAGAGAAGGGAATGGTGGAACCAGCTCCTGCAGGAGCCCAGAGCCCCCTGGGGACAGAGGGCAAATGCAGGGAACAGACACCTGGAATGTCTGTCCCTGGCTGGGGGTGGGACAGGGAAAAGGAGCCCCCCCAGCCCCTGCTGGAACAGGGAGCAGTGGCAGTGGCCCCATGGGGAGGGGGGACACAGCTCTCCCAGCTGGGAGAGACCACCCCAAACTGGGACCAACCACCCCAAACTGACACAAACACCCAGAACTGGGACCAGTGAGCCCTAAACTGGGACCCCAAGGCCAGGATGACACTGGCACCGAGGAGGGGGCTCATTCCCAGCAGCTTTTCCTGGGAATGTGCCAATTTGGAAAGACAATAGGCCTCCACTCCCCAAGAGGGCTCGGGCACAGGAACACGACTTTTCCTTCCAAATTGGATGGGATTGGGAAGGAACAACAAAAGCAGCAGCAGCTCCACAGCACCAAGAGCTGGCAGGAGCCAGGGAAGGGGAAAACAGGGAAATTCCCCCCCTCGAGAGGTGCCTGGTGGGTTCAGTGCACTGTGTGTCTCACAGAACTTCTCTTTTTTCCTCTCTGCACATCAGGGTGAACTAACAATTAAAAAAAAAAAACCAAAAACAAAACCACCAAAAAAAACACCAAAAAAATCCCCCACAGATTGACAGTGGGGATTCAGCGATTCAGCTCCTCAGCCCCGGCAAATAAAACCAAAATATATCCATTTCTATTGACTTTTCTCTCCCCTCCTTCCTCCCACGGCAGAGCTGGGTAAGGCAGGATTCCCCCAGGTGGAGAAGCATCACCTACTGAGGTGCATTTATTTAAATTTCTCTCTCTCTGTATAAAAAGAAATTAAATCCTGTTAGTAGCAAGGCCCCCCCCGGGTTCCCCCCCTCCTCCTTTAACACTCCAGAACTGTCGGTTCTAAAATTCAATGTTTTCCATAGGAAAGGCCTACTCAGAAACAAAAAAAAAAGCTGATAAATAGGTACCTTTGTTTTATTCATCTCTTTTTTAAGTCTCATTGAAATGAACAGCGCAAGGGTCCGCTGGAGGAGAAAACTCATCGTAAATACTTCCTTGACAACAACAAAAATAGAAATATGCTGATAGAAATGATACAGGAACACCTGGAAAAAACCTCACAGGGCTGAGACGTGACCAACCTTGGCAGGGTGGGCAGCACCAGCCCAGGATTCCGGGGGCAAATCCCACCAGGAGTTAAGATTTTTGTCTCCTTTTTTTAATTCTTTCAGTGTTCTGGAAGTTACAAGTGACAGAAATCCCCATTTTTTTCAGGGAGGTGTTCGCCTCGGCTCTTAAAAAAAAAACAACAAAAAAAAAAACCCCAGGAAAAATAAGACAATTCCCACTGCAAAGTTACAGCAGGAGGGATCCAACCCTCAGAGATCCTTCCCAAAAAAATCAGTGTACTAAGGCTGCTGTCACAGTGGGGGCAGGATCTGGCCCCGGAGCAGAGGGAAAACCAGAGGCCTTATGGAAAGAAAACAACATTGGATAAATTGAGCACAACCACTGTCACATCCAGGGCCCCCACCGCTGGGATAACCCCTCCAGGTGCCTCTGCATCAAAATATTCCCCTTTTGGTTTTTTCCTTTTTTTTTTTTGTTAAGGAAATTGGGAAAATAAACAAACAAACAAAAAATAAATCGCTTTGGGAAGCAGCCTCCCCCCAGCCCTCCCTGACCACGGGGAAACAGCTTTTTTTTTATTATTTCACTTCCTTCTTCCTCTCATTCCTATTTTTCCATCAATCCCCCCCCCCCTCCCCTCCCCTGGCTCAGCCTGGGACTGTTTTTGTCACTAACCCAGCGCGGGAGGGTCCGGCCCGGGTGGGACCCTGCGGCACATCCCGAGGGAAGGGAGGAGGGAGGGATGCACGGGGGGGGCTCTGCAGCAGCTGAAATGTGGACAAGACCTTGCTCTGGCCAAAGAACCAAAAAGGAAACCGAGTCCTGTGGCTGAAGGAGGAGAGGGCAAGGAGGGAGGGGGGCCCGGGAATGCTCAGTAGGGAACCCCCCGGCCCCGGCCCCCCCTCGGAGGCACTCTGCCAGGCCCTCGGAACGCCTTCCCGTAGGAAGGCGGTGCCTGGGTGGGGGCTCCCCAGCTGGGACCTGTCCCTGCCCCGCTGGAACCGGCCGTTCCCGGCCCCAACTCGCCGTAGCTCTGGATTTTGGCCTCGGGGTGTCCCAGCGCGTTGTTGCTCCCCTCGGATTTGCCGAAGGATTGCCCGAGCGAGTGGAGGCCGACGGGGACTCTGGCGAAACGCAGGTCCTGGTCCCCTGGGAACTGCACCGATCCCGTGCCCTGGTAGTTGCTGGTCTCCCCGAGGTGGCTCACGGAGCCCAAGAAGGTCCTGCTTTTCCCCAGGGGTTGGGCAGAAGGTTCTAGAAGCGTCTGGCCCGAGTTCGGCTCCTTGGCACCGAATCCCCCCTCGGAGCCGTCGGCGCTGTAAGTCCTGGAGGGGTGGGAGCGGCCGTAGTCCCTCGGGGCCGGGGGTTCCTGCGTGGCGTGGCCGGGCAGCTCCGTGTCCTGCTGGGAAAGGAGCTGGAGCAGCGCAGCCGTCACGGCCGGATTCAACTCCTGGGCTGCTCCGGAGAGATCCCCTTCGGGCACGGGAGGAGGCGGCGGCGGTCCGGGGGGCTCGGGGGGTCTCTTCTCTGGAGGGACAATGCCAGGAGGACACGCTGTGGAAGGGTGACTCCTTTTAAACACCGTTTCAAACACACACACACAAAGACATTTCACAAGCAAACCAAACCGATCCCTGCCGGGATGCGCCGGGAAGAGGCGGAGGGAGAGTTTTAAGGCTCCTGGGTGGGAGATCAGGGCAACGTGTTCATTAACATCGTCACCCAAAAGGCCCCGCGGCAACAGCTGTCCTAAAACACCCGGGGCACCGGGGAGGGAATTCCCGCTCCTGGATAAAAAGGTGGATGTGGAGCCACACACCAGCCCCGCGCTCCCCAAAGCCGGAGGGACGCGGAGCCGCCCGGCTCCGGAGCGTGGCCAGGACGTGTTGGATTAGACAGACACAAAGCCAAGCCCAACCACACAGAGCCCAGCTCCTCACTGCTCCCACAGCATCCCACGGGGAGCAGGACACCCCGTTCCTGTCTCCTCCCACCAGCCCCAGCCCTGCTTCCCGACCTTTCCAGCACAAGAGATCCAAAACAATCTCACCCCCCAAATATTTGCACAGAGTGGCCTGAGCATAAGAAAAACCTTTTGCTTCCTCCTCCCCCCTGCCCCTCTCTCCCTTATTTCCCCCCAAAAATCAGGATTTGTTTCCAATCAGGACTTGTTTCAAGCCCCTCCTGGCAAGAACAAAGCTCCATCAGGCCCCGGTCCCCCCCAGTTCTCACTGCTCTGGCACAGCCCCTGAGGCAGAGGGAGCACAAATGGGCCTGTCTGGGAGGTGGGAGAGGGGAGCAGAGCCCTGACCCTCCCCTGAGGCAGTGCCACACGTGTGAGTGACACCACAGGTGACACCACAGAGGGGAGGACAAGGCTCCCCAAGGAGCACGACCTGCTCCGCTCCCAAAACCAGCCCTGACTCCTCTCTGGAGCAACACACCTGAGCTGCCTCCTGCCCCTCACCCACAGGTGAAGGAATTACAGAGGCCACGGACACCTTGTTGGAATCACATCCTCAAATCACTGGCAAAACTGGTTATTAAAAAGGTCAAACTTTATTGTGAAAACCAGTAGTCTTCCAGGACCACCCCTCCACCCGTATCCATCAGTCCACTTTGAAAACTAGATTGTATTGAAATCCAGGAGAAAAAAAAAAAAAAAAAAAAAAAAAAAAAAAAAAAAAAAAAAACCAACAAAACAATCTTCAGGTAAATTTGTAAAGCCAAGCTGATTTGGGGACAGCAATTCATTCCAAAAGAGTTATCAACAGAGAACAACGGCATGGAATTGCCTCTGCTCTACAGTAACCTAGTTATCTTCCAGGACTAGGGCAACAACAACAGAAAAAAAAAAAAATTAAAAAAAAAAATAAAAAGCACGATCACAACTGGCTCGTGGTGGGCGGGTGTTGAAGGCACGAGAACACAGCACGTTCAGCTACATTGCAGGAGGTGGGATCGGGCCAAAACAGGCTCCCCGGAGAGTCTGAGACAAACCCAGGAGGCGCTTCTACAACTGGGTGAGGTCGTCACAGGCTGTGGCTAATAAATTCAGAAAATCAACAGAAACAAGAGACATGGAGAATCATTTACACTCACCTTTGGCAAGGAAATCCGAGACTTCACCGACACAACTGCTGCTCTTAAGCTCTCTCACTATGAGAAGCTGGATTTCGGGGCTTCAAAACTGACCTGGTTTTATCTCACAACTGCCACTTATCCCTCTCCCTTCAGCACTCACCAGCTTTTCAGTTCCTTTAAAAATCATCTCTGCGTGTTTATTTATTTGTTTTTATTCTCGAGAGGGCAGGAAGGGCACGGTGAAAAACACTTGGGGCGATCAATAAGATGGGAAAACCCACAGAGATTCCTGTGCAAAAAACCCCCTCCCTGGATGTGCCAACTGCTGGCTGGGGGTGGGTTGAGAAGAACCGACCCTCCAGACTTCCCTTTCATTTTTAGGCAAAACCCCAAACCTTTAATTAATCTTCACTGACCCATTCACAGTGGAGCACTAAAGGATTTTAGAGTGAATGTTTGCAGTTCAAACCTCCTGAGCAGCCCAGCACTCACCGCAGGGAGGGGGGCACTTTGAAACCTGAGGTCTGAGCACATTCTACCCATCCCCTTCCCTCCTCCCTCCCTCCAACGCTCCAAGCTCTCATTCCTCCTGGAAACCAGACCTATCCCGCTCCCTGGGACGCTCCAACTCCTCAAACACGTGAGGTTTTATTTATTTACCTGAGCTCTCCTCCGGGTGCCTCGTCGGGGTTTTCCGGGGCGCCCGCTGCTCGCTGCTCTTCTCCCCATTGCTCTCCTCCAGGGCTGGGATCCCGGGCTCCTGGCTCTTCATGAGCTGACTCAGCAGAACCGCCAGCACGTTCTGCATGTCTCCCTGAGCGCTGGCTGCGTCCGGAGTCTGCTGCTCCTCCGGCACCTCCGGAGGGGGCTCCTCTATGGCTTCCTCTGGCGGCGCCGCCGGGGGCTCGTGGTGCTCGTGGTGCTGCGCCGTGGCCTCGGTCAGCGCCGTGATGGACTGGTTGAGGGCCTCCAGCTGCTGCTGCATCTCGGGGTTCGAGTGCACGTTCAGGAGCTGGGCCATCTGCGGCACGCTCAGGTCGGTCTGGCTCTGCAGCAGGTTCAGGAGCACGGCCAGCTCGCTCTGGTTCAGCTGCTGCGTGATGTCCCCGAGGCCTGCGGGACACCCCGGGAGGGGACGAGAGGGGAGCGTCACTGCCAGGGGGGGCTTTGGGGTCCTGGCACTGCTTGTGGAAATGGACACCCCCTCCCCATGTCCCACAGCAGTGAGCAGCCCTTCTCCACGTCCCACAGCCATGATCCACATCCCACAGCAAGGAATCCTCCTTCCACACATCCCACAGCCCTTCCCCATGTCCCACAGCCATGATCCACATCCCACAGCCCTTCCCCACATCCCACAGCCATGATCCACATCCCACAGCAAGGAATCCTCCTTCCCCACATCCCACAGCCCTTCCCCACATCCCACAGCAAGGAATCCTCCTTCCACACATCCCACAGCCCTTCCCCACGTCCCATAGCCATGATCCACATCCCACAGCAAGGAATCCTCCTTCCACACATCCCACAGCCATGATCCACATCCCACAGCAAGGAATCCTCCTTCCACACATCCCACAGCCATAATCTGCATCCCACAGCAAGGAATCCTCCTTCCCCACACCCCACAGCACTGAACATCCCTTCTCTGTGTCCCACAGCCAGGAACATCCCTTCTCTACATCCCTGTGGCACTGAACATCCCTTTCTTCACATCCCCAGGCTGGGGCAAGGCAGGGAGGCTCCAGGAGGAGGGTTTCAGGATATCCTGCTGGGATTCCCATGGCACGGCAGCAGCACCCCGTGGTGCTGGGCACACACTGCACCCAGAGCTGCTGTTGCCTCACTGCCCTTCCAACCTCCCAAACACCACTGCACATGGGGCTGCTGCCAAAACCCAGCTCAGCTGAGCCAAACCTCCCCATTCCTGGGTTTGGGAAGCCAGGGCATCCCAAGGATACCACGTTGATGAGGATGGAAGCCCCAAACCCACGTCATGGCAATCACAGCAGCTCAGCCCCTCCCCATGTCCCCATGGATCAGTCACCCCCTCCTGCCCTGGGAAGCAGGTTTCCCAGGATGGAGCCAAGCTGCAGTTTGGGATGCAGGAAGGGTGTGTTCAGTGACACAGCAGAAGGAATTAGGTCAAGCAGAAGGCAATTCCTGGCCTGAGATCTCAGGGCTCTGTCCTGACCTGCAAGGATCCAGGTTATCCTAAAATACATCCCTGGAGTGGCACCACCTCCCTCTGCAGCCCACTGGAGTGACAAGTGACAAGGGTGCCCCTTCACACTGACACTGATGTTGGAACTTTTTGGGAATAAGGATGCCAAGGTTTGGTTTTAGGAGCTTAAACTGGAGCTCCTCTTGCTGGTGGGGGACGAGGAACGTGACACTCCTTTCCCAGCTGTTTGTTAATCCAAGCACCACCTTTTGTCCATCTGCCATGTTTCACTGAACACATGGATTGTGCATTCCCTGGAGCAAGAACTGTCTTCCTCATTACTTGTCAGCACAGCACTGGACACAAAGGAAGCTTTAGCCCCCATATCTGGGTTTTTATAAGGCTTCCACAGAACAATCAGGGCAGCTTTGTGTAACTCCACATTCCCAGGAATCAAAATACCTTCCCCTCCAACTATTTTCTAGGCACAGGAAGGTTGGTCACGGGTTGGTCACAGTGCACAAGTTCTGGTCCTGCAAGTCTTGACGACCTTTTCTGCAATTAAGTGTGATAATGTACATTTTTGCATATACCCCACACCTAATCTTTATATAATTTGATCAACAAGATCAAACTTCAGCTCCTGGATGTGGCTGCACCTTCCAGCCTATGATCTGTTCCTTCCCTGGCTTAAGTGACTCAGTGACTCCTTTCATCATTCAGCCTCTTTTGGAACTAATAACACAGCTCAGAACAAATTCACACTCGGCTCATCAGTGACTTCTGAAGACCAGACAGAACCCTCTGCGCCTCCACAGCAGAGAGAGGGGAGGAAAAAAAAAAAAGGGAATAAAAGAAACGAGGACAGGAAGAGTCTGGAATGCCCTTTCTGCAGAAACAGAGGTGAAAGAACCAGACTGGCTCGAAAACCAGACACAAACCTCCCACACCCAGGGAGGGGACACACCGGGAGCCTTTTCCAGAGCAAAGCGGGCACTGACCTACTGCATCTGCAGCCCCAGGCTCTGCTTTGAGCTGGGCAGGCTGGGGGGGCACAGGACTGCTGTTGTTTTTCACAGTGTCTGTGCTTGTAACAGAGGTAGTTTCTTTCCGAGAAACTTTTGCCACCGGAGGCTCCTCCACGGCCATCCCGCTCTGCCGCTGCCGCCGGCGCTTCTTGCTCCACAGCTCGTGGCAATCCTGCCAGTGGGGGAGGCTGCAAGGCAACACTGGGCAGTGAGAAACACGCCTGGGAAACCAGGGGAATCCCCAAAACCCACAGGGAAAGGTTGTTAGAGCCCTAAGAGAAGCGCAGGGGATGTGCTTCCAGCGAAGCTGCGGCTGCCCCGCCCCTGGGAGCGTCCAAGGCCAGGTTGGACCTGGTTTGAACACTTGAACTCCTGTCCTTGGCAGAGCTCAAGGCCAGGCTGGGCAGGGTTGGACCTGGCCTAGTGGAAGGTGGCCCTGCCCATGGCAGGGGGTTGGAACTGCATGGACTTAAAGCTCCCTCCCAACCCAACCCATTCCATGATTCTACGTTCCCCTGACTGCAGCCAAACCGAGAAGGGGCAAGTCCTGGAAACAGGAAAGGCAGCCTAATTACAGGGAAATAATTTAATTTGCACTGGGATCTCATCCCTGAGTGGCCTGGGATCTCACACAAACCCCAGTGAGGGCAAGTCCACCAAGCTCTGAGGGTCTGGGGGATTTAAGGAAGGCCCTGCCTTGAGGAACTCTGAAGGAAACAGGAATTTTGTGGCTGTACTTGCACACAAATCTGCCAGAGTTTTATCATCTGCTTGACTGGAGTGGGAGGAAATTGCTACAGTGTGACACTGCTCAACTCTTCCACTCAATTAACACACAGCCTTAATGAGGCCTGACTGGTTCTCCATGGCACAGAGACAGGGATGTGCTACAACCCACTCTTGCACAACTTCCAACAGAGTTTTAGAGCATCTCACAAGCATTAAACTGGGCTTTATAAAACCAGCCTGTTATCAGGCAGAAATCTAACAGCACAGGAAGAGTGACTTGCTCAACCACAAGACAAAATGCCAGGGCAGAGTAGAGAAAAAGAGCCCAGAAATCATAATTTTGACTGAAAAAAATCCCTCCAGCAGGGAGGGTCTCCTCCCCTCCAGCAGAGAGCCCACGGCTGTGGCAGCTGGGACTTACTCTGGAGGTGCCATTTTGCTGAGGTCAACGTCCTTCAGGAAGTCACTGTGCAGGGCCTGCTCTGCTGTGCAGCGTTTGCCAGGGTCCAGAGTCAGCATGTGGTCCAGCAGGTCCAGAGCAGACGAGGGAATGCTGGGGAGAGAGTGGGAAACACAGAGGAGTCAAGGGGGAACACGTGGAGAAGCCACTTCCAGAGAGAGGCCCCTCAGGCCTGAGAGGAATCCACACAGAAAAGTTTATTCCTCGTGATGCAGCAGCTGGGGCTGTGCCAGGGAGGGTCAGGGTGGATCTCAGGGAAAGGTTCTTCCCCCAGAGGGTGGTTGGCACTGAACAGGCTCCCCAGGGCAGTGGGCACGGCCCCAAGGCTGCCAGAGCTGAGGGAGTGTTTGGACAATGCTCTGGGGACGTGGGGGGATTGTTGGGGTGTCCTGGGCAGGGCCAGGAGCTGGATTGGATGATCCTTGGGGGTCCCTTCCAGCTCAGGATATTCCACGATATTTTCACTTTAATTTTTGCCATTTATGAAAAGCAACTGGGTTACAAATCCCACAGGGTTATCCCACAATTAGACTCTCCCCCAGAGAACATTTCCCTGACGTCAGATCGTGAGGATACCCCACTGCCAAGGGTGCTCCCAAGGGAATCCCTCCGAAGGCACCTGAGCCACATCAGGTGCTGAGGGAGGGCACAGTGACCCCATCCCAGCCTTCCCCAGGTGGGGAGAAGCTCCACAAACCACATCCAGAGGAGAAGAGGGGAGTCACAGAGGCCATGACCCCCCCCCCAGGCCACTCACAAGGAGAACTCCTCGCGCAGGCGCCGGCGGTATTGCTTCTTGGGCTTCATAGTGTTGAAGTAGGGCAGCTTGATCACATCTGGCCACACAGCTGGGCAGGGGCTCCCACAGAGCCGGCTGGGAGGCAGGAGAGCAGGGTCAGGCAGGTGGCACACAGGGGAAGAGCCCCCAACCCCAGAGAAAAGCTCCTTCCTGAGCAACTCACTGCAGCAATGACCAAGGGCTGGGCACACCTCGGTGGGGTGTTAAGGAAGGAGGTATCAGGAAGAGGGGAATGCTGAGCTTGAGCTCATAAACCACCCACACAGTGAATTTTTCTTTTTCTTACTGTAAATGTTAACATTTTTAAAATTTCTTACTTTAAATTTTAAGAATTGACTAACTTTTATTATCTTTACTATACGGGTGGGGAGGCCCTGGCACAGGTTGCCCAGAGAAGCTGTGGCTGCCCCTGGATCCCTGGAAGTGTCCAAGGCCAGGCTGGACGGGGCTTGGAGCAACCTGGGCTGGTGGAAGGTGTCCCTGCCCGTGGCAGGGGGTGGGACTGGATGAGATTTAAGGCCCCTCCCAACACAAACCAGTCTGTGATTCTAATTTTCAGCGTGAGATGTAATTTAGGTTCATGATTTTTGTACTCAGCTCACAGCGGGCACATAAATGAAAAGCCACACACACCTGATGGGGGTGTGGACACCTGACTATTCCCACTTGCAGTTCCAGGCATTTCTGGCCCTATTTTTGCAGGCAGGGGGAGAGAACAAGGGCTCCTCTAACACACGGCCTGTGTGCACGAGCAGCTCCTGCAGTGCCTCCTCTCACAGACATGCATGTGCAACGCTTTACCTGATTAATTCAAGCTGAGCCAGTTCCAGATTGGCTTGAAAAATAGGCTTCTTTGTAAACAGTTCCCCGAGGATACAGCTGGAAAGAGGAAAAGCAAGAGGTCACGACAGCAAACCCTTGGGAGGAGCGTCTGAACAGCGCCGGGTTTCTGCTTTGCCCGAGGAGGGTGATTTGCATCAGGGCTTGTAGTTGAGCACTGACAGACTGACCTGTGTGTACAGAACCCCCGTGCTGGGCTCCTGGGGAATCACCTCCCTGCAAGGGGCTGCTTAATGCAGGAAGCCCTTGACGTGTTAACTCTTTGCAGGGAAAGGGGGATGTGTCCATGTGACAAGGAAAAAGAGCCAGGGATCTCGCTTCCTCCAGGTTCAGCTTTCAAACCTCACTGTGCTGCCCCAAACTACCCTCAGCTGCCCCAACCTGGGTGTCCTGGGACATGGACTCGTGTGGCCACACAGCTGGGAAAGAGGAGGAGGAGGGAGGGCACAGCTCTGGCTCCTTCAGGCCTCGACATCCCTCAAGCCACCAGGAATCAGTGCCAGGAGCAGCTGAGGGGGACACAGACCTGTGGCTGCTGGGACAGGGACAACCCCTCTCATGGCACAGGACACTGAGCAGCAACTGGACCTCACTGCCAGAATTCCCAGCAGGAATCAGGATTAATTGCTGGCTTTCACAACCCTCTGTTTGTGTTCTAAGCTCTGCTGAAGTTCAGCTGTGAATATCCCAATGGGAAGTGTTCCTATTTTGGGCAATCCAGCCCCCCTCCAGAAATTATATATATACATATATATATAACATATAAAAATATATACTTTATATATAAAAATATATAATATATAAATATATACTATATATAAAAATATATACAATATATAAATATATATACTATATATAAATATATACTATGTATAAATATATAATATATAAATATATATTATATAAAAATATATATTTTATATATAATATACATTATATTATATATACATATACATATAAAATATACATATAATATATAATATATAATTTAATATAGATAATTTATATAAATAATATATAATTATATAATATAATATAGTCATATAATATACAATTTAATATATAATTTAAATATAGTATTTTAAATACAAACATATATCATTAATAATAGTAGTATACACTTAAATTTTATTATTATTAATAATAATAATAAATTTAAATCTACTTTAAATATTTTTAATGTGAATATAAAACGTTTTACATTTAAAATGGTATTTTTAAATTTTTTTTTTTTTCTCAGAACCCTGTGCATGGCTGGGACAGATCCAGCTGCAGGAACGAGCTCAGATTCCAAGGGAAATGCTCCCGAGGTGCTGCCCAGAGCCACGAGGTCACTCACCCACAGCTCCACACGTCGATGGCAGGGGTGTAACGCTCCTCCCCCAGCAGCAGCTCCGGGGGTCGGTACCACAAGGTGATCACTTTGTTGGTGTAGGGCCGGCTGGAAGGCAAAGCACAAACAGAAACTGATGGCAGGAGCCACAAAACCCTTCAAAGCCGTTTGTTTCCACTGCCCAGCTGCAGAGTTCAGCAGCAGCAGGGGCACTGCAGGGGCCTCCACTTCCCTGAGTTAAGGGAAGAGGAGGTACCACGGGTTTTACAGGGCTCAGGACTCCAGTTGGAGGTACCCAAGACTGAATTCCTGCCCCTCAGGAGGCTGAATGTGCTGCCATCACTGAGTAGTGGCTGATCTGGGAGCCAAACAAGCTCCAAGGCAAACAGAAAAGATGTTTTGGCTCCTCATCATCTGGTTTTACAATGAGCAGTTATTAATGGCTGCCAGGAGCGTATCTGTCCAACAGCTGGAGCTGGATGATACACTGGGAATCATTTCTCAGGACTTCCAAGCGCAGGGATCCCGTGGATGTTCAGGAGAAAGGAGCCCACCCCAGCTGTGTCCACCCTGTCCCCTCCTCACCTCTCCTCCGAGCTGTAGAGTCGGGCGAGTCCAAAATCTGCGAGTTTGATTTGCCCACTGGAAGAGACAAAAAAACAGGCCCTGGTTTGAATCCCAGCAGGAGTCAAGCAGATAAATCACAGAACCCACTGAGCTGGAAGGGACCCAGCAGGATCAGAGCCCTGCTCCTGGTTAAACCCCAGTCCAAGGGTAAGGAAACCCCCCATGGAGCAGAAAGGTCTCCCAGAGCCACGTCTGCAGGAACCACTGCTGGATATGCCAGTCTGAGTTTCCCAGATCAGATTTAATGCTTCAAAGAAATGTTAAAAAAAAAAAAAAAAAAAAAGGCAATAATTCAGTGTCATCTCTACCACAAACCCTTCCCACTGGGCCAATATCCTAGAGGAATTCTTGAGGTGGATATCCAGCCATGGGGTTGGGACTACAGGCAGGATTATCCCACACCTCCTGCCCCCGAGCACAGCCAAGGTGAGGACGATGTGTCCT
This sequence comes from Pipra filicauda, assembly GCF_003945595.2. NCBI lineage: Eukaryota > Metazoa > Chordata > Aves > Passeriformes > Pipridae > Pipra > Pipra filicauda. The sequence goes on from NW_024105184.1 coordinate 15,235, forward strand.
CTCAGGGAGAGCACAGGGAAGAGCTTGGAGAGAGGTGGATCCACCCCCAGGTTACCTGTTGTTCAGTAAGATGTTGGAGCACTTAATGTCTCGATGAAGGAAGTTCTTTTTGTGACAATAGTCCAGACCCTCCATTAACTGTTTCATGAAAGACTTGATATGGTCCTCTGAGAAATGTACCAAGCCAGATTCTAGCAGCCCCATTAGGTCATGGTCCATGTACTCAAACACAAGGTAAAAGGCACCTGGGATAAGAAACAAAGAAATGATTGAAGAGCAGAGACACAAAAAAAGGAGGAACGAAAGTAGATTCAGTTGTTAAAACAGTTTTCTCTGTGCACTGTTGTCTTTAACAGTCTTGGGATGTTTAGGGCTTAAAGGTCCTACATGACTTTTTTTTCCCCTCCCTAAGGGGTTAAAAAACAACCCCAAAACAACTAAGTAGCCCCTCCAAGCTGACATCTGAAATTAAATGTGCACTCCAAATAAATTCCTCTGAAATCCTGGCCACGTTTACCCACCTGCTTTGGTTATTTCCCTTCAGGAGAGTTTGTTGAGGAGATCACTGCTATACACGGTTTGAACTCATGTTTGTGTTGCTCCCTTCTCTCTCATGGAAGAGAAGGTCCCAAACAAGAGCCAGTGGGATTATAAAACACCCTCCTTCCACGGTGAGGGAGGATACAAGACTTTTCACACTATTGATAAAGTTTGTTGCCACTAATCAGTGTTAGAAGTGACTCTGTAAATGCCTTTTTTTGTTAAAGCCTGTTCATCTGTGACTCTGCAGGAATGAAGTCATCCCTCTAGTGCAACAACTCACTGTAACTGGGATCTATCCTTTGAGGAAAGGCCGAGCCCAGCTGCCAAACTCCCTGGAACTGCTTATAAAGGAGGAACACAAAAAACCAAAACAAAACAAAAAAAAAAAACCCAAAGCCACTCCAGAGTTCAGATTTTGAGTTTTGCACTAAACCAATGGGTTGCACCACGTCTGTGGCTGCTGGAAAACCCCCACCTGGAGCAACCAGGTACCTTTGTCCTTCTTGAAATCCAGTGCATCTTGTTTGTCCGTGACGATCTCCTTCATGTTGACGACGCTGCGGTGGATGAGCTGCCGCAGGATTTTGATCTCCCGGATGGCCGTGATGGGAAATCCCTCCTTCTCGTTGTCCAGGCGCACCTTCTTCAGGGCCACCAGCTCACCTGCCAAGGCACACCTGGCTCACACCCTGCCCTCCTCACCAGCCCTCCCTGGGGGCTCCAGGGAAGCTGGAAGGAGCCATGAGCACCAACACCCACCAAGGGCGGCGGAGGCAGCTTTAGTTACCCCCCTAAATTCAGTTAAATTGCTCTGCCAGGAGTTATCACGCTTGGACTGGTGACACCTGTGCTCCTCCTAAGCTGCTCCAGCAGGAACTCACACAGGGGAACACACATTTACCCTGGAATTTCCCACCATTCTCTGCTACAGTCAAGTCTGACATGGGCCCACCTAAAAGGCAGAGGTTTAGTTGGCACCTGTGGCTGCCACAACCACCAGACCAGGGGTCAAACCACACACCCAGGGCACAGGATCTCACAGGCAGAGTGGGAAGCTGGGCACTAACTCAGGATTTCAGAGCTCCCGTTCTTCCAGCCCTCTGGAAGTGCCTATTCCAGGAGCCATTTCTAGTTCTACAGGTACTGGTCACCAACCAGCCACACCATGGCCGTTGAGCACACCCACAGCAACACGGGCTTCCAAAGGTGGAATTCACCTGGAGCCACTCTCCAGCCTTACCTGTGTCCTTGTCCTTGGCTTTGTAGACCTGCCCATAGGTCCCCTCTCCGATAATCCCGATGATGTCAAACTTGTCCACACAGCGCTTCCCCCAGTCGCTTTCCGTCTGTCTCCTCTCCCCATACCGAGGACAACAGATTCTGGGAGAGGGAACAGGCCTGTGAGACACCCCAGTGTCACCCCAGTGCCACCTGCCTGACTGCTAAACTGACCCCCAAACCCCAAAGGCAAAGCTCAGCAATGCTGGCTTTGCACTGCCAAGGATTTGAATGTTTGGGACAGTTCGGTGAATTCTGCTGTAAAATCCCAACTACTCCAGGCACTGCTGTGCAGGAATATTATCCTGGAGAGCATTATTATGCTACAGTAGGACAGAAATTAATGTTTGGGCTATTTCACAAGATGCTAGATATTTGATTTTTATTTCTAAGGCAGTGTAATGCTCTGTACAGAACACTAAGAGAATTTGCTGCCTCAACAACTGCTTGAACTTTGTTATCAGGGGAAGTTCTCTGTGCCTGGAACATGGAATCGTGGAATTGTGGAATGGTTTGGATTGGAAAGGGCCTTTAAAAGCCCAGCCAGTCCCACCCTCTGCCATGGGCAGGGACACTTTCCAGTATCCCAGGTTGCTCCAAGCCCTGTCCAACCTGGCCTTGGACACTTCCAGGGATCCAGGGGCAGCCCCAGCTTCTCTGGGCAACCTGTGCCAGGGCAGTTCCATCATCAACACTTCAATCATGAAATGCATCAAGAAAACATGGACATCTCCTATCTGGAATGATCAACTCCTAAAGTCACCACGAGCTTTACACAGGGGTGCTCACAAGGAGGTTTTTCGGGGCTGTGGGCACAGCTGAATTAAAGATTAAAGAGCTTTTGGGGTAGATGTGGCTGGAGATCGAACATGGCACACTCCAGCAACTTCTGCCACTAATCCTCAAATAAATGAGGGTCCAAATACGAAACAACCCACAGGAAATGGTGTTTATACAAGAAAACACAGAAATAGGAACTTGTCTCCTCCCCATTTCACTTCCCTCAATAAAGAGCTCTCACACACAAAAAAAACCCCAAAAAACACAAAGCCAGGCTTACTTTGGTCTCTTTTTGAAGGGTTGCTGAGGTGGTGTGGCTGCCTTTGGTTCTGGGGAGTCGGGAGGAGATGGGTCCCCCCCGGGGAGCTCCGGGGGGAGCGGGAGGTCCGTGAGTAAGTGGCGTGGTCTCTGCTCTCTGTCCTTCTTCACAGGTTTCGGAGGAAGAATCTCCTTTGGACTAAACTCCGGAAAGTTAATACAACACAGGAGTCAGACTCAACACAGGGGAAAAAGGTGCTGTAGGACAATAGCTCTGGTTGACAACCAGAAGTGTCAGAATTAGCACGGCCAAGTATAAAATAAAACAGCTTTAAAATTTCGAGTGCCCGTGCAACAGGAGAGAAAAGTGGGAGAGTTGAACACGGCACTAAATAAACACACAGCTCTGCACTGGGACTTGCTCCATCTGCACAAATCAGTAATCACTTGGAGCTTCCTATAAGACAGCTCAGAGCATCAGAGAACCCACTTTGACCTTTACTTCCCCTATTTACTTCACTTATCATCACGAAATTAAATGCATGACTTGGTAAGGCCTGCCAGAAATACAGACCCAGAGCTAGACCTCTCTCCACGAGCAACTTTCAACTTCATACCAAGGACTGAAATGTGGCTTTAACTCCTGAATGCTGCTGAGACACCAAGAGTTGATTTTTTTAAATCCAGTTCCCAGTGGCATCAGAAGTTTGATTTAGATTGGCAAGAGTCACGTGAGCAGAAAGAACCCACTTTGTCTCTCGTGTCCTCAGCAAGGAGAATTCCTGGGTTTGAACAGTCAGGAATTCTCTGCTTCACCATAAAAAGATGAAGAGATCCAAACAACCTTCCCAGGCGTGTTTTTAGGGCAGGAGCAGGTTTGGTGTTTGTCAGCACCATCAGCTCTGACACTTCAGCGCAGATGAACTGATGGAAGTAGGTCATTTTCCCAATTATTTTATCAGACTCTGCCTAATCTGCATGACAATCTCTTGTGAAACCAAGTTAAGGAAGGAGGAAGACAAGAAACACCCGAAGTGGGAGAGCTGGACAGGCTAAAACTCAGCTCCCATTGACTGCAAACTCCTGAGGAGCAGAATAACAGTATTTAAATATCTATATAAGAAATAATGGAATTGTTTAACTGGAAAAGCCCTCTAAGATCAAGTCAAACCATCAACACTGTCACATTCACCACCAAACCACGTCTCAAAGGCTCAGCCTTTTTCCAGACACCCCTCAAAAGCCACTTCTTTCCAAGACCTTGGTGGGTGAAGGTGTGTCCACAGGGTCAACCTGCAGTGCCTGGCCTTTCAGGAGGCCCCTTCTCCCAAAAAATTCCCATTCTTTTGCCATTATCTGTGCTCAGTTTCCTACTTGCAGGCCAGCACTGGGTCACTGGAAGTTCAGTTGCCCCAGAACATCTCTGAGAGCCAGGAAACCAAACAGACCCTTTGGAGTTGCCTGAGCACAGGAACTAGAAAGGGTGAGCACAGACAGGCTAACAAAGACTCCTTGGAGCTCCCTTCTCCCCTAAAACAGCAGGGATGCCAACCCTAAAAAGGCAGCACTGCCAGCAGCTGGATCTGTGCTTGTAACCAGGCTGGTGCTGTGATCACTCAGCCAGATGTTCCCAGGAAGCTACACAAGCTCTGCCCCTTTGGAGCACGACACCAAACCCACCCAGAGTTTGTGCCACTTCCTCCTAAACAGCTTTTCCTGCTCTCCTGGTGAATCCCCTGGACTTGCTGCGAGGTCTGAAAGCATTGCAGGAGGTTCTAAGTCTGGAGAGGTTAAAGAGCCTCTGATTGAACGAGGTGCTTTTTGTGCTTGGACACTTCCAAGCCCTTTTCCAACCCTGTGCTCGGGGCTGGAACATTCCCCAGGCTCAGCAAGGACAACAAAAAGTCCAGCTCAGAAAGTTTTGCCCGTAAATAGGAAGGCAGTTGGTTAAGGGGGAGATTCTGCCCAGTTGGGGCCATGTGGAACTGCCACCAGACTCAGCAAAACGAGCAGGATTTCCCACCCTTTAATTGGGAAAAAAATCACATAAAGCCACTTACTGAGCTTTGCTCCGTCCCCCTCATCACCCCCAGCCCTGAGGTCAGGGATAAGACAAAACTAAGCCACACCTGGGTGGTAAAAAAGAGCTCTGGGTGTAAGGGGCTGAAAAAAAACCCACAATAGAGATTTGCAGGACAACTTCTGGGTTTGGAAATGAGGGAATGCAGCAGCAGGATTTGCCCTGAGTGGCATTTGGGTTGGGAAAATCTGCTCAAAGCTCTGGCTGATCACAGAGACATTTAAACTCAGTTGCTGAACAACATCACACAGCTCAGGGAGGGCAACAACCACATGGGAGCCTCATGTTTAGGTTGGTGGCAGAGAGAACATTTCCCTGGTTGGCATCAATGCCAGGATAACCCATGAAAATCAATTCAATAATCAGAATATGGAACACAAGGAGTTCACTTCACCACAGGGTGATTTTGTATCGAGTCAGAAGCTGACTGCCCAAAACCAAGCTGGGAATATACAGAAGTTTTTAGGGAACTACAGGCTAAGCGAGTCAAGTAGGAAAAAGAATAAATATATATCACTTATGACCTGGAGTTAACAGCACTACAACACACCAACAGCTAGAAAGGAGAGAAAGAAAATATAAATATCTGGGTTTCTTCTTTTCCATCTCCATTTTGGTTATTCTGCACCTTTCCCCTTTTCCTCCCAGCAAAAATAAAAGCCCCACAATGAGGTTTTTCAGACGAGTCCATCACAGAAGCCACAACCACCCCCAGCCCAGAACTGGACAGAGCCAAGTCTGCATGTTTTGATCAGGAATTACAGGAAATCAAGTTGAAGTAGGTGTAGTTTCACTCATTTTTAAGCAATACCTACTTCTCAAGCAGTAAAGGTTTGTAATAATGACTCAATAATTAAGATAATATTTAAGTTCAACCAGTGCTGGTTTTACCCATGGGCACGACCTGCATGGTTGGTGAAATGGGAACAGAAAAAGCTCTGGTTTGTGTCCCTGGATTGGGAGTGTTAAGCTCTTCCCTGTTCCTTAAGTACAAGTTTTGGAGGAATTAAACAAAAAACCCAGCGATTTTAAAAAGTGAGTCTGTGCAAACAGCTGCAACACAAAGAGGTGCAAAATCCCAGAGCCACGTTCCATTCCTGCAGTAAACATGACCAAAGAGGGGAAACCTTTACTAAGCAGCAGCCAAACTCCTGTTTCCCACAGGGATAAGAGGTAACTACCTGCGTGGGATCACCAAACTCTCCACAGAAACCTGCCAGGGCCAACACCTAGAGTGGCCCTGGGATAACACACCTATCCCAGCGACAGTTGTACCCAGCAGGGGAAGCTCCCAGCTGCCAAACTCCCCTCAAACCCCTCGTTATTTCAATGCAAAGGGGATGCTCTGCTGTGACCTTACCTATCCAAGTCATCTTCCCCAACTAAAATAGGGGGCAGCGGAAGCGGAGGCAAGGTGGAAGTTTTCAGGTGTGGGATAGCAGCCGTCACAGACACTTGGGTTTTTGTAGCCACCTGCACAGAGGACTGGGAGTTCACCTGAGAGGATAGAGTAGACGTCCTTGGGTGGGAGGAGGATGGCAAAGACGTTGGGGCTGGAGGAGGGGCCTGGACAGGAGTCACTTGGGCTGGAGGCAAAGGCGGGACGGCGGGAGACGGAGGCAAAGGCGGCAGCGGCGGAGTCGGAGGTGGAGGGGTGGTGGTGGGCAGGGGTGGAGGGGGGGACTTGATTGAGGGCAGGGGGGGTGGGATCTCCTTCTCCGCTGTGTCTGTCTCCTTTGGAGATACCAGGTCCTCCACCGCCGCTCCGGGCTTCGAGTCCTTTGTTCCCGAGGGTTTGGAGTCCCGAGCCGGCGCGGGATGTTTGCGCTCCGCGTTCTCCTCCGGCCGGGCCCTCGCCGGCTCCGCGGGGCCCTTGGGCTCGGCGTTGCTGTGCAGTAAGTTCACTGACTCTGGGTCTGGCGGGGCCTTCTCCAGCTTAACAATTTTGGTGGCCTTTTTAGACTCCGGCCCGGCCTCCTTCAGCTCGGCCAGGCTGTTCTCCTTCCTGGCCAGGAACACCGGGGAGCCCTTCGCCTCCTTCCCGTCCACCTTGGCCGCAGCTGCTGCCGCGGCCGCTCGCTCCTTCTTCTTCCTGCTGAGCTCTGCTCCCAGGCTGGAGTTCAGCGGGAGCCTCGTGGGGGAGATGCTGGAATGGCGGCTGCGGGACCCAGACCTCTGCTTTTTGCTGTGAGATGAGTGTCTTGAGTATCCAGGGCTGCGGCTCCGGGACTTCACGGACTTCCTGGGGAGAGAGGCACGAAAGGAAGCTCCTGTCAAACTCTGAGCTACTCACCAACAACTGGACCCAGGCTTGGGCAGGTCAGAGGGTCCTCAACACCTGTCAGGAGAGATTAAAGCTGCTGAAAGGGGTTTATTGAGTCAATCAGGAGCGGTTTCACACCACCACCATCCAGCCTTCCTGGGCCAGGACCACCCTCAGCGGTAACACAGAAACCAAGGACCAAGGCTGGACAATCCCCAAGGAAAAGAGGAGATCACGGAGCCAACAGGAGACCTCAGTCCAGAGGATGAGCTGGCAGTTTGGGAATCTTTCACAGGAATCTGGTACAACTTTAAAGGGAACAGTGGATAAAACAAGAGGCAAATCTGCCTCAGGAAATCACACACTTCAAGCTCATTTCCCCCCCTGGTTTTTTTACTGCCATCAGAACTCCAATTTGCACAGTGTGATTTGGGAGAAATGAAAAAATAAACCAGCAATTTTTCTGAGGTCTTGGTCTTCCTCTACAATAAATGGGCTCTAAGTCATGTATTTATGAAGGAACAATCACAGAAAACCTGTGCTGTGAGTGAAGCAAGGCAGGGAACACCTCACACCATCAGGCTGAACCTGCTCAGGAGAGAGCAGCCACCACCAGCTCAGGGGAGACTGATGGGGAAACTGGATGAAAAAAAATAAAATGGAAGTGGAAACTAGAACTTCCAGAGTCCACATCAAAATTCCTGATAAACCAGAACCGCTTTCTCCACTCCAGCAGGAACTAGGATTGGATGTTGAGACAGAAGGTTTAATGGCAGGGGAAAACCAAACATTCTGAGAGCAGACCCTATAAATACCGTGATAGACACAACACTCCGTGATTACTCAGGGCATATTTGGAAAACATGGAATTCTCTCAGAACACAGTCCCAGAATAGCTATAAAACACACACCTCATCCCAAACAGGTCCAAACACAGGCAGGCAGCCCGGGATCGCCTGTAACCACGCTCAGAACACAACTAACAACGAGGTCTGAACTCTTTGTAGGGCCACACAAATTAATATTATCCCGAGACAATCAATACTGGCAAAATAAACTGGAGAGCTGAGGTAACACAGAGCTCCTGGCTCGTCACCACAAACACCTGCCAGGATGGGCAGCTGGGACTGGGGGAGGTTCACCAGAACTCCCTTCCCTCCCTGCTCCAAGGATCAGCATTCCTCTCTCTCACTGCTACAACCCCAGGAGAGCACCAGGGCTGCAGGCAGGTCCTCACCTTTAAACTCACAAAATGAACATACAGCCACAAGGAGGAAAAAGCGGGATCTAAAGCCACTCAGCTGTTCTGCCTCTTCAACACACCAGGAGCTCTGCCTCGGGATCGTCTCTTTTTCCAAGGTTTTTTAGGGAACTGATGATCTGGGACACAGCTCACCTGCCACCAGGAGCTGGGAGAGCAGAGTTGCCTTTTCACCACGCTCCAAGACATCTGGGGCTGAGGAAAACATTCCTAATGAACCCTGTGGGACCACAGTCAGTTTGGGGTTGGCATTCCCTCCTGCAATCCCTCCAGGGTGGGCTGTTTAAGGTGCTGCAAGACTCCATTCCTTGCTCCTTGTTTCCCACCCTCCCTCACCATTAACCCCCAGGAATTACTCCAATCCATGGAATGGGTTGGAAGGGACCTTCAGGCCCATCCAGTCCCAGGAAGGACACCTTCCACCAGCCCAGGTTTTCTCTTCACTAACAATAATCACCCACCCTGATCACACAAAGAGCTGTTATTTCCAAGCCCATTTTCCAGGCTGGTGTTTACAGCTGCTTTGTCAGACCTGAAAAAGGCCCCACATCCAGAAGCCTTCTTGCTTTCCCAGCTCCACACCACTCCAACAAGCCTCATCTCCCATCACTGGACCATCAGCAGCCCCAAAAGCACCAACACCCAACACCCACAGCACCTGCTGAGGGGCCTTTTGTCACTGGGTATCTCAAAACAGATGCAACAAGGTACACAAGGTGCACAGGGAGGTTTTGCTTTTGGAAGAGAACCCTTTCCATCCTCTGGAACGATTTTTTGTGGCTTTGCCTGCAGCCACTTATTAGTACTTTTACCCCTTCAATGTGTATTAATGAGGACTCCAACTTTATTTGCTTTGCCAAGGTTATCCAGGATGGATAAGGGGCAAGTCAGTGTCAAATGCAGATCTTCTGGATAAAAATGCCCTGGGATTAAAAACCACCTCGTTGTCCCTCTAGAACTGGCAACCAGAAAGGGAAGATACCAACCACGAGGACTGAGAGTGAACACAGAGCTCAGGATGATGCCTCACCTAAAAATCCAAATAAAAACCATTATGAGATTCATTTAACTCACACAAGCAACAGACTGGAATGGCCTTTGGAGACAGGAATGCTGGAACCTTCCAGGCTCCTCATGCTGAGCAGGGCCCTGGTTAATGGGTGTTCCAGAGGGAACCTGCAATCAGGTGGCAAAGCCCCACATCACCCACTAACAACCTTCCCAGGAACACCTGCAGGCACCAAAACGTTTCACCTGCTCCAAACCACAACAGAAGTCAAGAATAAAGTGGAAAGTGGTACCTGGGAAGCCCAACTGCTGGAATTTCTCAGGAAACAAGCTCTGTTTCTTCATTTTTTGAATGCCCAAAGACCTTTCACCACGG